>NC_056748.1:464206534-464421534 GCF_019279795.1 Protopterus annectens
ACTTACAGTTCGTATTCAGGTCAGACACATCCCCCTCCTGTTTATTGCCCTCTTCCCACAGTGTATGTTGTTAGAGGTAAATCCCCAACCCATCTGACATGCTGTTTGCCAAATGACAGTTCTAGCTCCTGCTCACAGTGACAGACAAGGGCCAACACCACCAGGATTTTCCCAGGTATTGGAGTGCGTTTCCATGCAATTGGCTATGGGAATGTTACCACACCTGTTCCACATGCAATTGGCTAGGGAAAGGCTGCAATTCATGCAGAGGCCATCGGCTGATCAGGAGCATCACATTAAATACACGTGCTGCTGCCTAAGCAATGCAGGTGTGGCCCTCCACATCCACCAGGGAGGAAATGGGGGAGGCAGACAGAGGTGAATACACATCAGAGAGGAGTGGGAGGGTAAAACCAATGCATGTTTGTGTCACCCACATATCAGCACAGGGTATCAAACACCCAACAGCTATGTAGTGCTATCACAGTTCAATGCTGTTATTGGATGTGCCACATGGATTATCTGGTGGGGAGCACTTAGAACATATATGTGATGGTGCATGACATCTGCAACAGGGATACGGTAGATGTACAGTAGGTGATGTACACATGCCTGTCTGCATGAACAGGTGCCAGCGTCAATACAGGCACACTCACATAGGGACGCACACACATTAACACACTTGGCAGGGCCAGGAGTGCAACCCATCACTAGTGGGATTACCACAACACATCAATGTGCAGGGAACACATGCACCACACGGGTGATATGGAGGTCATATGGGCAATGTGTATGAGGGTGTGTCAGACATAAGGCTGCATGATTCACTGTGCCCTGGGGGAAGTAGTGCATGTGGATGTGGACATACGCACCATATAACACACACATGAACACACAGGGTCCAGTTTGGACATGCATGGGTGCATGTCTGCATGGGTGTGTGGTGGCCAACAGTGCCAGCAGGCTATACAAGGGTAGGCATTGGGTATACCTTGGCATCAGCCCACATGACAATGGTATGCATTGTGGCACAGGCCTGTAGCTTCTGCATTTGCCTGTACAGGTGGATATTGCATCCGTCTTCCAGTCATCTGGGTGACTTTTGTGTTTGGCCAATGCTGTGCATCACTTGCCATGTCTGTGTACCCTAGTCCATGACTTGGATTGTGTCTAGGATGTGCACACCTCCCACATGCATATGCGGTGACATGTGGAACTATACCTGGGGTGTCTGGCCCATGCTGTGAACACAGCTTATCATCAAATGTGCCAGTCTTGCCCAAGTGTGGCAGGGAGTGGTACTGGTCAGCAGATTTACCCTGCACCTACATTGATAGCATGCTAACAGCATTCCCTGATGTTAGTGTCATCTGTCCATACAGGCCATGCTGTCAGGCATAGTATGTCCATTGTGAGTAACATGTGAAGGCACAGTGGGATTGCTAACTGTGATTGGCAGGCTTTGATGTCACATGTATGGGTATGGCTTTGCACCCCAGCCTCTCAGCCATTTACATCTGTTATCTCTGTATGGTTGACATTGTGATATATTGTAGGGCCACCATAAATGAAATTAGCAAAACCCCTCCACATTGCTCACAGGTGTCACAGACTCACAACCCCCTCTACACAGGATACGAGTTACAAACGCATACACACGCATGCACACCTGTCATGTCTGGGAGTAGAACCCCTACCTAACTAGTTTACTATACTACAGCACTACGCAGTTATATCATGTGACATGGACTTTACTGTAGTACATCTTCCCAAAGGTGTATTTCACAATTAATGACATCAGCAGGACTACCAAATGAGGGCATTTATAATGTACTGCGAGTGAGTAGCCTATAATGCATTTCTCCATACACAGACACTGAAATACACACATCACATCCAGAACTGGCATGGATGAAGATGGAATACTACCACCGTTCTAAATCACACTACAGCAGTACGCAGTTACAGGATGCTGTACGGCAATTACTGGGCTATCATGTTCCCAGAGGTGTACTTCTAGGTGAGTGACATCAGCAGTCTTGGCAAAGTAGAGTATTTGTATTGTACAGAATGTGAGTAGCCTAAAAAGCATTGCTCTCTACCCAGTCAGACACACACACATACACACACACACACACACACTCACACGCACACACACACACACAAACACAGACTGGGGTTTGAACACCTACCTAACTAGTTTATCACACTACAGCAGTACGCAGTTACAGGACGTGCTATGGCAATTACTGGGCTACCATGTTCCCAGAGGTGAACTTCTAGGTGAGTGACATCAGTAGCCTTGCCAAAGTTGAATATATGTATTGCATGGAGTGTGAGTAGCCTAACAAGCATTTCACTCTATACAGACCAAGGCAGACAGGCACACACACAAACACACACTCACACAATTGACAGGTCTGGGGTTAGTACTACTACCTAACTACTCTGTCGCTACAGCAGTATGCAGTTCTGGGATGCGCCATGCATATTACTGAGCTATTGCTCTCCCAAAGGTGTAAGTCACATTGGATGACCTCAGCAAGCTTGTCATACTACTGCTATGGGGAGGGCAGTGCGTGCATGGGCCATACCCCATCCTTGTAGGGGTTGACATGCCATATGCGAGCACACATGGGATCATATGTCACAGATGCATGTATACAGCTACTAAATGACTGCTTCCTTGTACAGTCTTGTTGCACAGCTGGCACGTACACCACATAGTCTGTCATGCTGACAGGTAACTGGTGGCTAGTATCCGCAGTAGGTTACATCCGTGCCTCATATGTTGGAAGCCCTTTGGCTGTGTGCCAGTTGGGACAGGACTGCATGGCTCCTTGTCACAGTCACACTCTTCCGCACATCTATGCATGTGTACCTGTGGTTTATTATAGTGTGTTGTCCTGACATATTTGTCTGTATTCATATCCACTGTGTGTGTGAGGTAGGATTGGTGCATACTGACATGTGTCTGCACTGAGAACTGCATCTTCCAGATATGTCTGGTCCACTGGTGTTTGCAGACATGGCCTTCATGTGTTTAAGTGTGTGAGCATGCCCAGTATGACCTCTCAGTATGTTGTTGACTGACATTGCCTTCATGCCTCTAAGTGTGTGAGCATGTCCAGTATGGCCATCTGTATTGCATGTGTGGAATCACATCCAGGTTGTTTGTACTGCAGTGCTGACCTTCTGTTGTACACTGACAGGTAGCATGCTGTGTCTGCAGGGTATCCATCAATCATTTGCCATGGACTGTTGCTACATTTCTGCATAGCAGGGGGGGCACCTGACTGTTTCGACTGTTCTACACAGGGGTGTAGGGCAGACCTGACTGTTACTCTATGTGTATGTTGGATGGTGGGGTGCAACTGACACTTGTACACATTTGCTAGGACTGTACTGCTATGTCAGGTACTCCATTTCAGTCTGTAGTCTTACCTATCCTGTTGGCTAGGGCTTACCAGTGTAGTACAGATCCTAGCTTTGTTTACCTACTTATTAGTGTCTGACTTCCTAGTCTTCACAACTTACATCTGACTGCCTGACCTGTTGCGGTCTGTCTGTGTAGGCCTGGGGGAGGGGTTTACCATAGGGTACATTCGGAGAACATAGTACAGCATTTGTTTGTGTTTGTTTTCACCTGTCCTGCTGGCTGAGACTGTTGCTGGGTATGTGATCCTACCTGACTGGTATGTTTGGCTCTTATGGCCACCCCTGTCACTCAGGCCATTTCCTGCAGTGGGTATTGTCACCCTGTGTAGTACTGGCTACTAAGGTGACTCCAGTATGTGTTACAGATCTCATGCTGCCACTATGGGTGTCTACTCTTTGCTGCCTTGACATCCGGCCACCCAATTCCCTTGCATTTTCACATCCATACAATAGCTACAGGTAAAAACACATTCTACTCCATTTGGCAATTGGTAGGTTGATTGAATTACCTTGAGGGTGTGCCAGACTTGAGGATGGTGCTGGAGGGCTGCCTATGTCGGATGCACATAGTACACTCCCGATACATGGGTGAGCACAGGTAGTGTCATGTTTGGCATCCCTTTTACTGTCTGTGCAAGTCAGAGAGAGGTGTCATTGCCAGGGGCCCTACTGTGTCAGTTCATATGCTATGAGTTGCCTCTTTGCCAAGGCCAGGGCATACTGGGCATGCCCCCTTCTGCCTACTGTGGCAGGCTCAGTTTATTCCTCCTCCGAGTCACTCTGTACCTTTACAGGCCTTGGCATTGGTGGGAGCTGTGTGACCTTGCCCCATGCTGTTCCTGCTGAGGCTGTTTCCACAGGATCATATTGTGTAGCATAGTACATGCCATTACTATATGGGTACATGTAGCTGTTGAATACTGCAGGGCTCCACCGGATATGTCAAGACACAGGAACCATGACCTGAGCATCCCAAACATATGCTCTATTATATATCTGGCCTGTGCATGTGCATCATTATGACATTGTTGTTCAGGTGTGTGTGCATTTCTGATGGTTGTCATCAGCCTCGGCTTCAGTGGGTACCCAGCATCCTCCACTAGGTGACCGTAGGGGATTTCTACATTGGCAAATCTGTGGTACAGCTGTGTCAGTTACCATATGTGTGAATCGTCATAGCGTCCAGGGCAGCCAGCACACATATTCAGTATAATGCCCTGGGCATCACATACACTCTGGCAGTTGATGGAGGGGATGCCCCTGCGGTTGATGTAGGCCCTACCCTGCTCACCAGGTGGTGCTTTGATGCATAAGTGCATGCAGTCTATAGCACATTTTACCCCAAGGTAGTTAGCTATTTGGTGGAAGAGACGTATATTGCGGGTCAACACCTTACGTGTGTTGAGGAAATATACGTGCTCACTGGCATGTGCTGACATGGAATCCAGGAACTGGTGGAATACTTTGGATGATGATGCCTGTGAGATGCCCATGTTATCCCCAGTTGTAGTTTGGGAGGTACCTGTGGCTAGTATACCTAGGCCTGCACATACCTTGGTATCCACTGGTATGGGTTCCCCTCAGCCAGTGTGTTGTGTCAGGTGTGGCCTGCACAGCTTAACGATTTGCTGTAGGAGGTCTCTGTCCACCCTATAACACTCCACTATCTCCAGCTCATGTAGCCCTTGGTAGGTTACCCTGGGTCTGTACACTCTTCTCTGTCTCCTCACTGTGGGTTGTTCGGCAGCATTGACATCCTCACCACCCTCAGCCTCTTGCACTTGTTCTATGTTGCCTGCTGCAGCCCTTCTCATTTTGTAGGTATAGATTTAAAATTTCCCCACTTGTATACACCGGTGGTTTGGAGTGTAGAAAAATCAGGGGGGTAGGTGTTTGCTAGTGTTCAGCTAGTTCTCCTTGATTACCTTCCTACTGTTGTTTTCCCTTCTGATTGCCTCCCTGTTTAGGCCCGTGTATGCACCGTGCAAACGGAGTGCTCCAGTGTGCACAGAGCTGCTTTTTCCTGATTTAACTTCCTTTTTCTTCTTGTAAAACCTGGTGCATGGTGCACACACCCGCTTACACTTTATAAAGAGTGCTAGGCAGGTTTAGACACACCCCTAGCTTAGCTGTGCTAAGCTTGGAGCAATCCCAAGCCACAGGTCTCCAATCCACTTACAGTATGCCTGACACACATATCCATGATGTCACATATATCCTCATCTTGTACCCAGCTATTTATACTCTTACACTCTTGGGATCTGCCTCACACCCTGGGAAAATCTGGGATTCACTAACCCTTCCCTTATTTGTATAGGCTTGCCTGCTAATGCATAGTTAAATGTCCCACACTGAGCCTCCCCCCTTAGCAACCATTACTCACCAGCCAGGTTGTCTTCTGACTGCCATTGACTTGCATGGCAGAATACTGATTTCAGTTAGAATGCTTATTTTAAGTTTATTTTATTATTTTCACCCCAATCCCGTTTGCGCGTTGCAGCCCTATGTTTAACCAGGCGAGATCGGCAAAAAGAAAATTAAAAGTTGTTTATTTTTTTTTCAACAGTTTGCAATGCTAATGGCCTTCTACTTGGACCCTGGCATGCTTCCTCATTGATATGCAGCCTTTATTTGGAGCTGTCATAGCTCCGTTTTGTAGATTGCAGAACTGTACTCGGCTGCCAGCTTCTTGGATCACATATTACCCTCATTTGCATGTTTTTCACCTGCAAATGAGGGTAATTTGCATACAGGAGCTCGGTCCATGTAGGATTAGCCTATGAGCTCACATGCACTTCCCGGAAGCTCATTCCTGGATCGCACGTCGACCATATTTCCAAAAATAGCTCTTAAACTAATCCTGCAAGCTATAAAGGGCTTCGTAAATCCAGGGGAATGTTTTGCTTACATTCAATGAAGCAGTGGAGCTACACAAAAAACATGTTTTTATTTAACAAAGTGTTCGATGTAAAATATCCTGTGGTATCTGTCAAAAGGAGTAAGAGAAGTTTCCTGTACTCTGGACAAACTTCCCCTAATAGTATAAATGCCTCCACAGGTTTCCCAGAAAAGAAGCCACTAACCCAGTCAACATAACATTGATATATATTGTACCAGAACATGTGAGGACAGTTCCCTGTATGACAGTCAAGCAGGGAGAGAGAGAATCTGATTGTATTAATGGAAGTCTTTATCTGTCATTGTGAATGGCCGGCAAATGGGCATTTTTTTTTGTGTAAGTACATTGAAAAGTTGTAGGTACAGTGCAAATCTCAGACATCCCAGCTACAATACTGGAGAGGTGTGTGCACCAGGATGGTAATGTAGACATGCAACAAATTCCCAGAAAGAGGGCATTATAACAACTCATTAGATGCACACAATGTAAAAGGCAGTCCTGGAAGCACACACATTCATTGCCATTTCAGACATAATTGACAATAAGATTCCTCCCAGTTTTATTTTGTGTTTTGGATTTCTAATACCATGACTGGAATGGACTTAAGTCAAGGTACATTAATGTTCATGAATTTAGTATTGCTTCAGTCTTTAATGTTAACCAAAAGTCCTCTTCTCAGCACCTGCAATGTGCCCAGAACTGACTTCTTTTGTAATTCATAGTTACATGCATTGGTAGCATACCTAAGTATGACTGTAATTTTTTTTTTATTAGATCTGTTGTTCCTCCTATGGTTAGAATTGTCCAGGTATCTATTTTTCACATTTCTCTTGTTTTTGTCTGCATATTCTAGAATGTTGTGTCTCTGCTTGTAAGACACTATAAGCACTGGTTGCAGCAATTTTGAATCAATGCTACTTCTGTTTTTAAGGAGTACTATATCTGTTTTCTCTCATATTTTTTTGAACTGTTGGATGATCCCATGTGATATAGGCTTCATCATTCCCTATAATGTTTTATAGTTTATGTTTCCAATACTTATCATCTATTTCTATATTGTAGTGTGTGAACAATTGTCAAAGCAACAATCTTGCCAAATGATTGTGCCTTTCTGTATACATGCCCTCTGCCATGAGTATATCACACCCAAAAACAAGATGTGCAACTGTTTTCAGTTCTGTTTTACAGAACCTTCATTTGTCTGTTTTTTCCACATGTTCAGTGGACTTTGTAAACCAATATGTATATTGTCCACTACATTATTAGCCTTTTAACTTTTGGTTTCAATTTGCCTCGCTTTAGGATTCCTTGGTCAAAACTTGGTATACATAAGATTGTTCCAGAAGATATCTATACTTGTCAATATTTATGGATTTTGAAATGTTCCTTTCCTCTTAAATGATCTCTTTCCTTATATTCTTTCATTTTTTTTGTGCATTCAGCTGCAGTCTGATGTTTGGCATTTTTATATATTACTTTTCATTCCTACTTCACACTAAAACTCCAGCTAAACTAAGCAAGGATGTCATCTTCTTTTCTTTGTATTTTAAAACTTTCCCTATGTTTAGATCTGGTGAGATCATTAGATATGTATGCAGAACCATGACTGCAGATCTGTACATGTAATCAATTTTGAGGATGCCCATACCTCCTTCAGAGTGAGGAATACATAATCTTGGTATAAACTGATTTTTATTTAAAATTTGATAAGTATGAAGGATTTTTTGTTTGTTAGTTTGTTTTCCTGACTGTCTGATCCAGTAGTCTTTGAAGCAAGTCAGTCACCACAAAAATGTAAGTAAGAACGTAATCCCCTAGATTCTCGATGCCCTGCACGGTGGGCATGGTTAGTGCAGGAGCCCTAGCAGGCAATAAGTCTGTCGTGCAATCCAGGAACAGCCTGCAAGGGCGTGCACGAGAGACCCTGCACTAATCATGCACGGACTAAGCCCTGCCATGCAAATCACCTCATTTGCAGGAGAAAGTCATGCAAATGAGGTGATTTTGCAATCCAGGAAGCTTGCAATAGTCTGTGCAAGACAAGTGCTATCTGCAGAAATGTACTAATACCCAAGTACATTTATGCAAAATCAGAAACAGAGCTATGACAGCTCCAAATAAAGGCCGCATATCATTGTGGAAGCATGCCAATGGCCAAGTATAAGGCCATTGACATTGCAAACAATAGAATAAATAAAAAAAAAAAAAACTTTTATTTTTTTTTCGCCGATGTCGGCTGTTTAAGCATAGGGCAGCAGCGTGCAAATGGGATTGGGGGAAAATAATAAAATAAACCTAAAATAAGCATTCTAACTAAAATCAGTATTCTGCCATGCAAGTCAGTGGCAGGCAGAAGACAACCTGGCCAGTGAGTAATTTTTGTCAAGAGGGGAGGCTCATTGTGAGACATGTAACTATGCATTAGCAGGCAATCCTATGCAAATGAGGGGAGGATAGTGAATCCCAGTTTTTCCCAGCATGTGAGCCATGTCCCAACAGTGTAAGAGTATGAATAGCTGCGTGCAAAACTAAGATATAGGTGACATCATGGGGGGGGGGTGTCAGGCATACTCTAAGAGGATTGGAGCCTTGTGGCTCGGGATTGCTCCTAGCTTAGCATAGCTAAGCTAGGGGGTTTGTCTAAACCTTCCTAGCACTCTTCACAAAGTCAAGCGGGTGTGCGCGCCGTGCACTGGGTTGCAAAGAAAAAAAAAGCAAACCAGGAAATAGCAGCTCTGTGCAAATTTGAGCACTGTTTGTGTGGTGTACCCACGGGCTTAAACAGGAAGGCAAAGGGAAGGGAAAAAAGCAGTAGGAAGTTAATCATGGAGAACTAGCGTAGCTGGCAGGTGAAATGTATCAGAATCAGCCAATTATACAGGCAGCAGACCAGCCCAGGCCAGAACACTACTATAAACTAAGCAAACACCTTCCCCTCTGGTTTTTCCCATACTCTACACCACTGGTGTATACAAGCAGGGAAATTTTAACAGACAAACCGACAAAATGAGAAGGGCTGCAGCAGGCAACATAGAACAACATGTACAAGAGGCTGAGGGTGCTGAGGATGTCAATGCTGCTGAACAACCCACAATGAGGAGACGGAGAAGAGTGTGCAGACCCAGGGTAACCTACCAGGGGTTACATGAGCAGGAGATAGTGGAGCGCTATAGGGTAAACAGAGACCTCCTACAGCTAATTGTTGAGCTTTGCCGCCACACCTAACACACCAAACTGACTGAAGGGAACCCATCCCAGTAGATACCAAGGTATGTATAGGCCTAGGTATACTAGCCACAGGTACCTCCCAAAGCACAATGGTGGATATCATGGGGATCTCACAGGCATCAGCATCCAGAGTATTCCACAATTTCCTGCATGCCATGTCAGCACATGCTAGTGAGCATGTATATTTCCTCAACACACGTAAGGTGTTGACCAGCAATATGCGTCTCTTCCACCAAATAGCTGAATACCCTAGGGTAGTGGATGCTATAGACTGCACGCACATATGGATCAAAGCACCACCCACTGAGCAGGGTAGGGCCTACATCAACTGCAGGGGCATCCCCTCCATCAACTGACAGGTTGTATGTGATGCCCAGGGCATTATCCTGAATGTGTGTGCTGGCTGCCCTAGAAGCTATGATGATTCCCACATATGGCATCTGACGCAGCTGTACCAGAAGTTTGCCAATTTGGACATCCCCTACGGTCACCTAGTGGGAGATGCTGGGTACACACTGGAGCCATGACTGATGACACCCATCAAACATGCACAGACAACTAAACAACAACGCCATAATGAGGCACACACACAGGCCAGACATATAATAGATTGTGTGTTTGGGATGCTCAGGGCATGGTTCTGGTGTCTGGACATATCTGGTGGAGCCTTGCAGTATTCAGCAGCTACATGTACCCAAATTGTTATGGTATGCACTATGCTACACAACATGATCCCGCAGAAACAGCTGCAGCAGTAACAGCATGGGGCAGGGCCACACAGCCCGCCCCCCACCAATGCCAAGGCCTGCACATGCACAGAGTGACTTGGAGGAGGAACAACCTGAGCCTGCCCCAGTAGGCAGAAGGAGGTATGCCTAGTATGCCTTGGCCTTGGCAAGGAGGCAACACATAGCATATGCACTGACACAGTAGGGACCCAGGGAATGACACCTCTCTCTGACTCGCACATACAGTAAAAGGGATGCCAAACATGACACTACCTGTGCTCAACCATGTATAGGGAGTGTATTACGTGCATCTGACATAGGCAGCCCTCCAGCACCATCCGCAGGTCTTGCACACCCTCAATGTAAGTCAATCAACCTACCAATTGCCAAATGGAGTAGAATGTGTTGTTACCTGTAGCTCTGGTATGGATGTGAGCATGCAAGGGAATTAGGTGGCCGAATGTTATGGCAGCAGACAGTAGACACTCATAGTGGCACCATGGCATCTGTAACACATACTGGAGTCACCTTAGTAGCCAGTACTACACAGGGTGATAAAACCCACTGCAGAAAATGGCCTGAGCAACATGTGTGTCTATAAAACCCACACATGCCAGTCAGGAAGGTTCACATACCCAACAACAGTCTCAGCCAGCAGGGCAGGTGTAGACAAACCCAAACAGAGTTTGTGCCATGGCCCCAGAATGATGGCTATGGTTAACCCCCCTCCAGGTCTACACAGACAGACCACAGCAGGGCAGGCAGTGTGATGTTAGTTCTGAAGGGTAGGAAGTCAGACAATAATATGTAGGGCAACCAAAGGCACAATCTTTAGTACACTGGCATGCCTCTAGTCAGCATGATAGTTAGCAGTACAGAATGAAATGGAGTACCTGACATACCAGTACAGTCATAGAAAATGTGTACAAGTGTCACGTGTGCCCCCCACATCCTACATAGTAATGTAAAAACAGTCAGGTGTGCCCCCCCAACCCTGTGTAGAAATGTAGAAATAGTCAGGTGTGCCCCCCCCCGCTATGCAGAAATGTAGTAACAGTCAAAGCCAAATGATCAATGGATACCCTGCAGAGACAGCTTGCTACCTGTCAGTGTACAACACAAAGGTCAGCACTGCAGCATACCTGGACATGATCCACACATTCAATACAGACGGCCATACTGGGCATGCTCACACACTTAAATGAAGGCAATTTCAGTCAACAACATATTGAAAGGTCATACTGGGCATTCTCACACACTTAAACACATGAAGGTCATAGCTGCAAACACCAGTGGACCAGACATATCTGTCAGTTGCAGTTGTCAGTGCGGACACTCGTCCATATGCACTGCTCATGCCTTGCACACACAGTGGATAGGAATACAGACATATATGTCAGAACAACACACTATAATAAGCCAAAGGTAGATGTACATAGATGTGTGGAAGAGGGTGACTGTGACAAGGAGCCATCCAGGCCTGTCCCACACAGCACACAGCCAGAGGGCCCCAAACACATGAGGTGCAGATGTCACTCACTGCAGATACTAGCCCCCAGTATCTGTCAGCATTACAGACTATGTGGTGCATGTGCCAGCTGTGCAACATGACTGTACAAGGAAGTAGTCATCTAGCAGCTGTATACATGTACCTCAGACATATGACCCCATGCGTGCCTGCATGTGGCATGTCAACCCCTAGATGAATGGGTTATGGCCCATGCACACACCACCCCCCCATCGCCCTACTATGACAAGCCTGCTGAGGTCATCCAATGTGAAATACACCTCTGGGAGAGTAGTAGCCCAGTAATCTTCATAGCGTGTCCTGTAACTCCATACTACTATAGTGTGATAAAGTACTTGCATAGGTGTTCTACCCCCAGATTTGGCAACTGTGAGTGTGTGTGTTTGTGTGTGCATCTGTCTATGTAGAGAACAATGCTTTTTAGGGTACTCACACACCTTACAATTCATATACTCAACTTTGCCAAGGCTGCTGATGTCATCCAATGTGATATACACCTTTGGGGAAGGAATACTCCAGCAATCTTCGTAGTGCGTGCTATACCTGTGTACTGCTCTAGTGTGATAAAGTAGTTAGATAGGTGTTTTAAATCCAGACATGGCAAGTGTGTGTGTGTGTCTGACTGTGTAGAGAACAAAGCTTTTTAGGGTACTCACACTCCTTACAATTCATATACTCAACTTTGTCAAGGCTGTTGATGTCACCAACCTAGAAATACACCTCTGGGAAAGGTGCAACCCAGTAATCTCTGCAGCGCATCCTGTAACTGCGTGCTACTGTAGTGTGATAAAGTAGTTAGATAGGTGTTTTAACCCCAGGCATGGCAATTGTGTGTGTGTGTCTGACTGTGTAAAGAGCAATGCTTTTTAGGGTAGTCACACTCCTTACAATTCATATACCCAACTTTGCCAAAGCTGCTGATGTCACCAACCTAGAAATACACCTCTGGGAAGGTTGTAGCCCAATGATCTTCGTAGTACATCCTATAACTGCGTACTGCTGTAGTGTGAAAAAGTAGTTAGGTAGGTGTTCTACCCCCGACATGGCAATTGTGTTTGTGTATATGTCTGTCTGACTGTGTAGACAGCAGTGCCTTTTAGGGTACTCACACTCTTTACAATTCATATACTCAACTTTGCCAAGGCTGCTGATGTCATCAACCTAGAAATACACCTCTTGGAATGTTGTAGCCCCATAATCTCTGTAGTGCATCCTGTAACTGCGTACTGCTGTAATGTGATAAAGTAATTAGGTAGGTGTTCTAGCCCCAGACATGGCAATTGTGTGTGTCTGACTGTGGAGAAAGCAATGCTTTTTAGGGTACTCACACTCCTTACAATTCATATCCTCAACTTTGCCAAGGCTGCTGATGTCACCAACTTAGAAATACACCTCTGGGAAGGTTGCTGCTCAGTAATCTCTGTAGCACATCCTGTAATTGTGTACTGCTGTAGTGTGATAAAGTAGTTAGGTAGGTGTTCTAACCCCCAACATGGCAATTGTGTGTTTGACTATTTGTCTCTGACTGTGTAGAGAGCAATGTTTTTTAGGATACTCACACTCCTTACAATTCATATACTCAACTTTGCCAAGGCTGCTGATGTCACCAACCTGGAAATACACATCTGGGAAGGTTGTAAGCCAGTAATTCCTGTAGCACATCTGGTAACTGTGCACTGCTTGAGTATGGCAGTTCTGGATGTTTTGTGTGTGTTTCAATGTCTGTGTACAGAGAAATGCAGTATAGGCTAGTCACACGCAGTACACTTGGAATGCCCTACTTTGGTAATCCTGCTGGTGTCATTCATTGTGAAATACACCTTTGGGGAGGCAGCTTTCTAATAATCCCTGTGGTGTGTCCTATAACAGCTCGATTCTGTAGTGTGATATAGACCTTGGTCAGCAGTTCAATACCCACACATGTTGATTGTGGATGGTTAGTGTATGTCTCCCTGCCTATGTAGGGAGCAATGCATTTCAGACTATTCACTTGCAGTAAATTTAAAATACCCTACTTTGGTAATCCTGCTGATGTCATCCATTGTGAAATATACGTTTGGGGTAGGAATACTCCAGTAATGTCTGTGGTGCATAGTATAACTGCGCAGTGCTGTAATGTAATGAAGTAATTAGGTAGGAGTTCTATTCCAAGACATGACAGGTGTGTGCACAACCCATATCCTGTGTAGCGGTGGGAGTGAGTGTGTGACACCCGTGGCCAATGTGGAGTGAGTTTTGCATATTTTTTATATGTGGCCTTACTATATATCACAATGTCAACCATACTGGGATAACAGATGTAAAATAGCTGAGAGGCTGTTGTGCAAAGCCATACCCATACATGTGAGATCAAGGCCAGGCAATTACAATTATGCAACCCCAGTATTACCCAGATCACAGTCTCTACACATGTGTCATACATACACATGCCTAGGCAACAGCCAATTTGTGGGTAGTACACTGCATATTGGCCAGAAGATGTGACTATGGAGTGATAGCAGTGGGCTACAGAGGGCATGTCACCTTGCCCATCTGTCCAATATGCATATACATGCAGACAGTGCACCTCTCCCATGTTCCCCAATGGACACCTGCACCACCTGTGGTGCCTTCACATGTGACCCACAATGGACATACCATGCCTGACAACATGACCTGTATGGACAGATGCCACTGACAACAGGGAATGCTGTTAGCATGCTATCAATGTAGGTTAAGGGTAAACCTGCTGCCCATTACCAGTTCCTGCCACAGGTGGGCAAGACTGGCACATCTGATGATAATCCGTGTTCACAACATGAGCCAGACACCCCAGGTACAGTTCCACATGTCACTGTACATGCATGTGGGAGGTGTGCACACCCTAGACACCATCCATGTCATGGACTAAGGAACACAGACATTGCAGGTGATGCACAGCATTCGCCACACACAATAGTCACCCAAGTGACTGGATGGGGATACAATACCCACCTGTGTGGGCAAATGCAGAAACAACAGCCCTGAGCCACAATGCAGACCATTGTCATGTGGCCTATTGCCAAGGTATACTCATCACCTACCATTGTATAGGCTACTGGCACAGTTGACCACCACATACCCATGCAGACATGCACCCATGCATGTCAGTACTGGCACCCAGTGTCTTTGTGTGAGTTGTATGGTGCATATGGCCACACCCACAATCACTACAACCCCCATGGGCATATTGAAGCATGCTGTCCAATGTCTGACACCTCCTCATAATCTTTGCCCTTACAACCTCCGTATGACTCGTGTGGTGCATGTGATACCTGCACAGTGATGTGTTGTGGCAATCCCACTACTGATGAGTTGTACTCCTGGCCCTGCCAAGTGTGTCAATGTGTGTGCATCACTGTGAGACTGTGGCTGTGTTGATGCTGACACCTGTTCATGCAGACAGACACGTGTATGCCACCTACCTTATATGTACAATATCACTGTTGCAGATGTCACTCACCATCACATATATGTTCTGAGTGCTCCACAGCAGGTAACCCATGTAGTGCATCCAATAACTGCGTCTAACTGTGATAGCACTACATAGTTGTCATGGGTTTGATACCCTGTGCTGGTAGGTGTGCGACACAAAGATACTACAGTTTTACTCTCCCACCCCTCCCTGACAGGTATTTGCTTCTGTGTGCCTCTCTCACCCCCTCTCTGGTGGATGTGGAGACCCACACCTGCTATGCTTAGGCAGCAGCATGTGTAGTTTAAGTGATGCTAAGGATCAGCTGATGGCCTCTGCATGAATTGCAGCCCTACCCTAGCTGATTGCATGTGTAACAGCTGTGGTAACATTCCCATAGCCAATTGCATGGAAACACACTCCAATATCTAGGAACATCATGGTGGTGTTGGCCCTTTTCATTCACTGTGAGCAGGAACTAGACGTGTTATTTGGCAAACAGTACATCAGCTGGATTGGGGATGTACCTTTAACAACATACACTGTGGAAAGAGGGCAACAAACAGGGGGGGGGGATGTGCCTGACCTGACTACAGACCATAAGTGCTGCTATACTGCATTTGTAATGTTGGTTTAACAGTATTTGTATGGATATGGCTGTCATACATGTTGCAATACCTGCCATGTCAGTTCCATGTTTATGAGGAATCCCCATCTGCAGGCTCATCTGCAGACTGGCCAGTGGTGTGCCTTTGGTTTCATGTGTTAGCCATGGAGAATCTATTTGTGGACTGCAGTAGGTAGTGTGAGAATTTCAGTCTGTAGATGGTGAAGGCCATGACAGATACTGACTTCATATCTCTCATAGGACATATGTTGCAACAAACCCTGTTACAACCATAAATGTATGAGGGTATCACAGCAGCATGTCAATATTGGCCCTGCTTATGTGCTTCCACCCACACCTCTGTCAACCTTTTACATATGTCGATACCATAATTAGTGTCATATCTGATAACAAGCCAGTGATATATCAGGCTGCTACACATGTTATGTACAGTAGGGGCTATATTCCATGACATAACCTGGACATTCTATGGATGACTGTACACTGCTGATGTCTGTGTACTTATGATGAATGTCGGCAGTGTGTGTATTGTTAATATGTACGTTAGCCTATGTACAGACTGTGGTAGATGTCATTGTCCTAGATCCCCTCCTATCTGATGTTACATGCTGTCCTACTGCATGGTACTGTATTGGTGTACATGTTCATACAGCCATACACACACGTGTCTATATATATATATATATATATATATATATATATATATATATATATATATATATATATATATATACATGTCATATACAGATATGTTGTATCTGTTTACAGATTCATATATTTCCACACATACATCTAGATAATGGTATACATTCTCTGTACTGCTGCATTACTGGACTGGATGATATGTTTATGAAAACATCAGGATTGTGCAGGTTCGCCATGGCTTAGTGATAAATCACTTTGTGTATGGTTTGCAGGGTCCTTGGTTTGATCTTTGCAGGAGCTGTTTGTTGTGTTGCTGGGCAGAACATGGCCCATTAGCTACAGACAGCTTAAGGCAATTTTTAGCAGTTGTAAGTGGGTCTGTGCAGCGGTAAGTACACAGGTTAAGCAATATAGAAGCTAACTGACTCTAAGTTACTGTAACCAGAAGTTGGCAGTGCTTAGCTCTGCACAAAGCCGCTTACAACTGCTGTAAAGTGCCTTACTCACTCTGCATTCAACACCTCATGTTCCTCCCAGCAGCAAAATAAACTGTAGATGTATGTCTGTATATATATATATATATATATATATATATATATATTTACATTTAAATGGATATAACTTCTCTATATATGTAGATATAGATATAGACATATATACATATATGTATGCCGATATATACATGTATACATAGATACGCATACATCTATAGATATATATGTCTACATCCATATCTCCACATATATACAGCAATAAATATATATATATATATATATATATATATATATATATATATATATATATATATATGTAAGCATATATATGGTTCACCTTTCAAAGGGAGAAGATAATTTCACTGAAAGCTGGTAGGTCGAAAGTAGGTTTTCAACCTTGCACAGTCTTGGAATAAATGCATTGAATGTGCAATGAATGAATGTCACAGTGCAATCGCTTATTGCAGATTCGGCATTTTGTGTGCGGATTGCACTATAGTGGGGATCGGGAAAATGTCCCTTTCCACACTGTAGTGCGATCTCGGAGTTAGAATATTAAAGTAGGGGGGTGCGGGTGGCACAGCCCCCCAGATGGGGGGGTGCAGTGGGGCTTGCCCCCTACATTACGATATGTATTCCAACTTGTAGTTTGAAAATCAGTGACTCTGCTTTTCAATTTGAACTTCAGTGCAATATGAAATGATGGATTCATCCTTTCAGTTCCCAGAAAGGGCCATGCAGAGAAATGATTGTCTCCCTTTCAAAGGTTAACCCACATATATCTATATAGGTATAGATGGACATACATCTGTAAATGAAATTGGGAACATAACCAAAACATATATGTCCACATGCACCATTAATGGGTTTGAGAGACCCAAACAACATACGTCTGGCATGGATAGGTATTCTCCCCCACAGCCAAACACATTTGGCCTGTAATACACCATCAACCTTAACAGATCCCATAACCAGGACCCTACACGACAAGGGCAGTACATGTTAACAGTACTCCCTCTCACCTGTAGCATGTCAGGCTGGCATTACTAACATATCATGCAGTACAGTCAAATGAAGTGTCATGCTTGGGGGAACCCCCTGGGCAGGCGGAGTACATAGCTGGGATCCCTCATACGATCCAACAGGCCTACAGCTGACAATGGATTCACCAATGTTGGCAAGGACAACCACAAATCCACCATGTCAGCTGGTAACTACTACCTAGTAGCCTGATGAGTCTGGTCTGTAGGAACATGGATCATATCAACAATGAACCCATGGCCAATGTCACTGGTAATCTTAAAACCCTGGACCCTACCAATGTTGGACTTGTCAAAGGCAGAGAATACAACCTGTACCTGGTATACCTCCTTGATGCAATAATGACAGGTGTAGATGAGGGTTAGGAGGTGTACACATCCTATGTAGATCATAGCAGGCTTTTGTACACCATCCCACATGTAGGTATGTGTGTAGATGTTAAGGGATCTACCTCGCTTCACAGAATATGTTTCCTCCAAGACTGCTTGGCGAATGCCAACATTCCACAGGTGCCATCCTGCGGACATACAGCCCTTCACAGGTCATAGATGTGTTAATGCCCTCCTCCACACTGTAGAGGTGTGCAGTAATACTGGGGTTGCTATACCTCACTGGGTGTGGCTGTTGTGGACACATCCACCATCATTGCAGTTACTGTTGCATCTATCCCCCCACATAGCTGTCTGTAATACTGTACAGTGTATGTTATCAGGTTGGTTAGTTGTTGTTTACACCATTCACAGTAGTAGAGTGCCTCACACCCTCCTAAGGGTGGGGCTGTGCCACCGGCATCAGCACAACCATGTTACTGAGATGAGGACCGCAGTAGAGTGGGGAAAGGGACATACACCCTGCTGTTGGCATGTTCAATGTCATTCAAATAGCAGACTGCATTTATACCAATGTGTTGTTGTGCCTATCCTGTCTTGGTGGGATTACATGGGCAACATATGTGTTACCTGCACTAGGATATACCTCCATGTGTACAGTCTTGTATCTGTACTGCATCCAAACCAAAGGTTGTGTGTGTTGTACCCAGCCATGTCATGTGTACCACCCACTACACTTACTGGTGTCCACTGTAGAAGGCCTGCTGACACCACTACACCCATCAGCCATGTGGCACATGGACAACCAAAACAAAATCAGAACAGATAATTGTGAAAACAATACAACATTGTTAATTACAGCTATAATGCATCACGGCTGCACAGCTACACCTTCCAGGATGTTAGCATTTCACTTTACTGCTGACAACATGCTACACAGCATTCCATTGCTACACTGTTGTGCAGTCACTCTGTGCATCAGCACCATGTTAGCCTGTCCCTGCATCGATGTTATGTGTGACAGGATGTGGTACAGGTATCATCATATGCACACGGTGTGTTGTCGGTTTGCCAGAGGCCTAGGCTGAGCCATACAATTGACAAGGTGTGTGTGTGTGTGTGTGTGTGTGTGTGTGTGTGTGTGTGTGTGTGTGTGTGTGTGTGTGTGTGTGTGTGTGTGTGTTTGTGTGAGGGAGATGATTAGTTTTATGGGCCAATGGTGATGTTATGTGTCACTCTCAACTGTGGGCCTATCCATGTGATAGCCAGAGGATTGGCTGTTAGGTTTTGTCTGTGCACCACACAGGTAATGTCCCAGATATATCAGAAGCATTATGTCTGTTGAGTGCTATCAGTACATGGCTACATCCATTTGTATTTTGATGTCCTATTCCTGCATATGGGTATGTTGCAACAAATTCTGTAACATCAGCAATTTCCAGGGTGTGTAGCAGCAATAATGCAAATATGGCCCAATGTTCCTGCCTCTGTCCTCCACATATATGCCAGTCTTTGTCCTGCCATGATACAGACAGGGATTGTTAGGTAATGGCCTATCATTATTTACTGCTATCATTACTGTTATCATCCCAGTCATGTCATGGACTCCCACACCAACTGTTGGGCAAAGTCCATATATATGGGAGCAGCAGCTGGACAACACATATGTGCCCTTGTACATTCCAGAGGTCAGTGTGTGGTACACAGTGTTCCTTGCTCTTGTACAGCCTTTTATGGGAGGGGGGTTCAATGCCATTAACCTAGGCTGTGACACCTTTCCAGGGATATAAGCGTTAAGACAAGGGTCATTCACTGTGATAGTGAGATGTTAGGTCAAGCAGTGTTATGTACGGGATACTGTGACATTACCACAAGTGTGACATTTCCCCTTAGGGATTGACTACAAGGTGTAATTGGAGGCTGCTGAACTACATCTGTAATTGTTGATTGTTACTTATCTTGAAGGCAAATCCTGTGTCTACTGTTGTACTAATTGAAGGCCTTGGCCTGGACTGCATAGTATGGTATATATCCACATTGCTTGCATCTAATGTTATGTGTGGGCCTTGCATTCATCACTGATAACACATTTCAATGTTTATGTGGTGTCAGTACTGGCATACATTATTGTACAGTACACAAATAAAGGTTTTCTGTGTATGCATTCCTGTGTGTCGTGACATGTCCTTTGAATTGTGGGTGGGTATATGTTTAATGTAAGTATTCTCATTTGTGGGAATGGTTGCCACACTACACATTTCACAGGTGCCAGTTACAGGGCTTGTGGCTGAGGGATATACTTTGCACCCAGTACTTCCACACTACTTCTACATATGTATGGCTACTACTACCTTTTGTCTGTGTATATGTGTATGTACCTATATATATATATATATATATATATATATATATATATATATATATATGTATCTATATATGTATCTGTATATATATATATATGTATCTATATATATATATATATATATATATATATATGAACATATTTATCTATGTATATACAATTGATGTTATATGATTATTTGTGAGTCATATATCTATATATACATATAACTGTCTGTCTGTCTACATTTACAGATATATATATATATATATATATATATATATATATATATATATATTTATATACATATATATATATATATATATATATGTGTGTTTGTCCATATGTCCTTGCATGTTTGGCCCATGTTGCGGCCTGTACCTCATTCTCTTGGCAATTGACATAGATGATTGCAACACTGAAGTCAATAACTAGTGCCAACACTTTTGTTTCAGACTTCATCTCTTCCACATATGTGTTCTAATACATATAACTGTGTAACTAGCAACATTGTAAGGGTATTAGAGCAGTAATTGACATATATCCCTATTTGTACCCACATTGTGGCACACTTTGTCCAGACATCTTGCATTAACAGGTTGTGGTGTACATTTCCTGTACTGTTGACTGATTGTGCTGGATGATATGTTTGTGAAAACATTGCGGTTATGTATATCTGCTATGGTTTAGTGGTAAAACACTTTGTATATGGAGTGCAGGGTCCTGGATTCGAGCCTTAAAGAGGCAGTTTATGTTGTTGCTGGGCAGAACACGGACCATTGGATACAGAGTAATTAAGGCACATTAAAGCAGTTGTAAGCGGGTTTGCACAGAGCTAAGCGCTGCCAACTGCCGGTTACAGTTTCTTACAGTCAGTTAGCTTCTACTTTGCTTAATCTGTGTAGGTAATGCTTACCCCAGTGCAACCGCACTTCAACATGCTTACTAGTGCTTATCTATGCTTACTACTGCTTATCTGTGTTTACACCTGCTTACTGGTGCCTTATTCATTATAACACTGACACTTCACATGTGCATTTAATGCAGTACTCCTGTTCAGATATAAATGTTATTTAGTAGGTTATACAGCAAAATGATGTTGATATACAGATTTCCCATGGAAAATAAAATGTGCTGCAGTGGGACTCGAAGCAGGGATCCCTGCTTGTTAGACGGATGTTCTGGACACTACACTATTGATGTTCTGCTTTATTTGCATATATCTACCTTAATGTCATACCCATGCTCCCTTTCCCTGGCCCCCAAGCTCCACGTACACAGCAAACATCCATTCTCCAGTTACTAGCCCTGCCATACCACACCTCCACATATTTCCCTCTATGCACGTCTTGGTACTCCTCCATTATACTGTCTCAATGCATCCTTCTGCAGGCTATTCATCCATTTAGTCCATGTACATTTGAGACTTCCCTTGATCCTCCTCCAATACTGGTGGACACATCCTTGTGACCCACAAAGTCTGGTTCGTCCCACCAGGGACAGACCTGTTGTTCTGTCACGAGTAGACTTTGCTGGTCTACACTGTTTCTCCCACTGGTAGCATCCTGCCAGGGGTTTGAGATGCAGCAGCTTGCTCACACACAGGACCAGCCTCATCTCCCAGTTGCGCAGATGAAGCACGCCCCCACAGTGTGCCCTGTTTTTCATTCCTCAATTCAGTATTATGCAAGACTGTTGTTCTCACAGTATGTGTGGACAGGCACTGTTCATTGATACTCATATACTGCTCTGAATGCTGTGATTGAGCAGTATGCACATGTTTACTGGTATTAATCTGCATATTTACATACATTTCCTATACTGTTGCCTGACTGTGCTGGATGATATGTTTGTGATAACAGCAGCTCATTGTATATCTGGCATGCCTTCATTGTAACTCACTTGGACTATAGTATGCAGGGTGGTGGGGGGCCTGGGAGTGCTGATTATTTTGTTACTGGGCATGATGAGAGCTGTTGCCTACAGAGTGGCTAAGGCACTGTGTGGGAAGTGTAGGCGGGTATGCACTGGTGTGCTGGAGGCTCAGACTTGCTGGCCTACAGTAACGGCATCTTACACTGGGTTGGTCTCCACATTGCTTAACCAGTATGGGCATCACTTACTGCTGCCAAAACAGGTGTAATCCCACTCGCTGCCACATATCCCTGTGCTACTTCATTAACATGTCGGTATTATACATGTTTAATTCAGGTGTATATGTCAGGTATGACTGGTGACGATGGTCAATGTAAGGTGAAGTGGGAATCCAGTTTAGCAGTTCTGGATTGGTTACACTCAGGTATTCGGTTTAGTTATGTCATACTTGTGTTGTAGAGTAGATGTGAATAGTGAGGGTGTAGGTAGGTAGGTGGAGGGGGGATATTTTAACTGTATAGTAGGCCATTGGACTGATCGGTGGGGGAGCAGTAGTGCAGGTTTGCAGGATGCTGGGATTTGTATGCGAGGCAGGACAGGAGGTGTCTGTGTCACTAGTTGGTGTAGGGGTATGGAGTGTTAGTTGGAGGGGTGGACTTCGTCAGGTGGTGAGCAGGTGGTGATCAAAATGTGCTTGAGGTTTCCCTTCATGTGTTATTTTCATGTGTCATGTGGGACAGCTGCGGTAATACACGTGGGTTGGGGTTCCACATTCTGCCAATATAGTTGTGAGGAGGGTGTCACCTACTTGTGACTGTTAACATTACCAGTCATGAAACAGGGTTTGATAGGTAAGTGGTGTTATTGGGCCACAAAGAGGGGCTGATAGTAGGGGTCATGTCCAGGGATATGCAGGAAGGCTGACGGGAAGGTCCATAGCTGGACATTTCATCTACAGCGACAGCTGTGTATTTACCCTGCATTTGGGGGAAGGTTTGAACACTCACACCCCTGGGTGGGGCTGAGGACAACAATAATATGCTGTGATGCCAATTAGTTCAGCTTACATGCCTACAGTGGGGTGTTGTGACCATGTGTACTATGGTGTCATTTAGGGGGTTTGCAACAACACATCTGGTTATACCGTCCTTTGACATGTATACTAGACTTTGCTGCAGTGGGACTCATACCAGACATGGCTGCTTGTTAGGCATTGTCTCTGCCCAATGCACACTATTGCTTACATCCCTGGGGCGGTCCACATAGAACCACTCCAGCCAACACCTAGACGGCTAGGCCCATAATTACATACCCATAGTTCCCAACCCACACATCCTCTTCAGCACTCTTCCTTACTCTGGGTGCA
Source organism: Protopterus annectens (assembly GCF_019279795.1). Lineage (NCBI taxonomy): Eukaryota > Metazoa > Chordata > Ceratodontiformes > Protopteridae > Protopterus > Protopterus annectens. The sequence continues at coordinate 464,230,508 of NC_056748.1, forward strand.
GATCGGGTCTAAATACACCACTGCACACTTCCCAATCTCCACTTCTTGAGACCCATCACGTACGTTGTCTCACCCCATAGGTCATGAGGCTTCCCCAACCTTGTAGTCCGGGAACATGCGTGCCCTGCCATAGGTTATCCATGTAATGGCTGGAAGCCCAAATAGCTGTAAGATTTTTGGACTGTCCCACAAGAGACATTCTTCTCTTTGTTTCAAGATTAGACTTGGCGGGTCTCTCCCACTGGTAGTATCCTGCCTGTAGTCTGGGTACCAGTGGTTTGTTCACTTTTATTGCGTGTGGCTATGTTTCACCTATCTAGCGGGGGGGGTGATGCTACATGTTACACGTTTCTTGATTGGACCCTCACCCCCATTGGCATGGCCTGTGAACATATGTAATTTTTTACTGCTGTATCATATCCTAGCTATATATATATATATATATATATATATATATATATATATATATATATATATATATATATATATATATATATATATATATATATATATATATACACACACACACACACACACACACACATCTGTATATGTATATATATATATATATATATATATATATATATATATATATATATATATATATATATATTGCTGTATATATACATCTATAAATATATATATAAGAATCCACTGATGGGTGAATGATAGATGTTACCAGTTTAAAAGTACTTGTATAAAAAACACTTTATTACAAAAAACAATTACGACAAGGTTAAGCGCTTTCATCTAAATACTTAGACTTCATCAGAACACTGTCCTTACAAATTCCTACATTTTTATACTACATTCAAACTAATTAATGCACCAATCATACAACAATTCAACCAGCATATAAAAAACTATATAAAAAACTATATAAAAATAAGAGTCTGCTATTCCTATTTCAAAATAATAGTATATATGGTACTAAAACCACTAATGCTTATAATACATCAACCCACACTTATATAAATATGTATATACATTCAAATATTTGTTTGCTTATATAAACTTTTTATACATTTGTAAACCTCTCTAAAAAATTAAACCTTATTCAACAATATGGGTTTAATCGTAATATATTCATTAATTCCTGGTGGTGAAGTTGCATTTAATAAAATTTGCCATCTAACCTCTTTCTCTCCCAGAGTATGCTTAATACTCCCACCTCTTTGTGATACCTTCACCACTTCCAATATTGCAAACTTGAAAGTATTGCAATTGGAACTGTCCCGTACATGTCTAAATAGGGCATTGTTCTCATCCCTTTTCTTTATTGCATACAAATGCTCATAAATCCTATTTTTCAATTTTCTTCCTGTTTGACCTACATAAAAACTAGGACAGGTGGTGCACAGGGCCAGATATATGACATTGGTAGTATCACAATTACCATGACAAAAATGCAAAAAATTTTTACTAATATTATGTAACTGCACCTCTTGGTCCTCCATAATAGCCTTACATTGATTACAGTGTCCAGATTTCCGTGTGCTGTCAGTTGTCCTTTAAACCTCTCTACATTATGTTCAAATTTACTCTTAAGGTTAAACCCCACACTATTAACAAACATGGGTTCGTTACCCACTAAAGCCAATATTGCATCATCCCCCTTTAAAATATTCCAATTTTTCTTGATAATATGTTTTATATCCTCAGTGTAATTACTAAAGGGTAATATACATGCCGTATGGAAATCCCTTTCATTTCCTTGACTATTAGTTATACTTATATTATCTATACCTACTCCTAATAAAGGTTTGTATTTAATTCCCCACATTTTACTCCCATACTCTATAGCATCCTTAATATGAAGTTTCATCCATTAATGAACTAAATATTGCATATGGTAGAATTGATGCCCTTTTGGAAGAGTTATTGATAGAAAATAGGATTGATCCGGAATTATATCAGTACTTAAAGGTGAAATACCCGGTTATAGCAAGTATAATAGGTATTCCGAAGATTCATAAGAATATGTTACACCCTCCATTTAGACCTATTATATCGGGTAGTTGGTCCAAAACTTTCCCTTTTGGTAACGTTATTGATAACTGGCTGAAACCTATGTATACTTGTACCAGTCATATAGTAAAGGATTCATGGGATTTTTTGGCCAGATTAACTCATTCTAGTTGGAAACCAAATTTAACTCTGGTCACCATAGATGTAAAGGACCTATTTACCTGTATTCCTAGGGAAGAGGGTATGGAAAGGTTCATCAATAGTATTGATAAATATACTGATTATACTTGGGACAAAATCAAGTTAATAGAGGAATTTATGAGCATCGTTTTGGATAATAATTTTATATATTATGAAGGGGAATATTTTAGACATAACAAGGGAGTTGCCATGGGCACGGCATGTGCCCCTATATATGCCAATATGGTTCTACTAGACTGGGAGCATGAAGTTATCTTTAGCAGTCGATACATGCAGTACATCCAAAGATATGTACGGTTTTTGGATGACGTATTTATAGTATGGGAGGGGGATAATACTGTTATCACTGAATTTATACAATATATAAATACATCCACCCTCTTTTTGAGCTTTACACACAAATATAGTACTGAAGGCATTGCATATTTAGATACTTATATTACCTTAACACCTAATGGTTTTAAGTCCGATATATATAGGAAGGAGACATTTAGTAACACATACCTGGAATATAATAGTTGTCATCCTGTTAGGTTAAAAAATAACATAGTCAAAGGTCAGTGTATTCGGGCTGCTAGAATGACTTCAGAGTATAGTGAGATGGTGATGGAGTTGAATACAATAGGTAATATGTTTAAGCAGAGGGGATACCCCGAGTATGTTATTAAGGATGCTATAGAGTATGTGAGTAAAATGTGGGGAATTAAATACAAACCTTTATTAGGAGTAGGTATAGATAATATAAGTATAACTAATAGTCAAGGAAATGAAAGGGATTTCCATACGGCATGTATATTACCCTTTAGTAATTACACTGAGGATATAAAACATATTATCAAGAAAAACTGGAATATTTTAAAGGGGGATGATGCAATATTGGCTTTAGTGGGTAACGAACCCATGTTTGTTAATAGTGTGGGGTTTAACCTTAAGAGTAAATTTGAACATAATGTAGAGAGGTTTAAAGGACAACTGACAGGCACACGGAAATGTGGACACTGTAATCAATGTAAGGCTATTATGGAGGACCAAGAGGTGCAGTTACATAATATTAGTAAAAATTTTTTGCATTTTTGTTGTGGTAATTGTGATACTACCAATGTCATATATCTGGCCCTGTGCGCCACCTGTCCTAGTTTTTATGTAGGTCAAACAGGAAGAAAATTGAAAAATAGGATTTATGAGCATTTGTATGCAATAAAGAAAAGGGATGAGAACAATGCCCTATTTAGACATGTACGGGACAGTTCCAATTGCAATACTTTCAAGTTTGCAATGTTGGAAGTGGTGAAGGTATCACAAAGAGGTGGGAGTATTAAGCATACTCTGGGAGAGAAAGAGGTTAGATGGCAAATTTTATTAAATGCAACTTCACCACCAGGAATTAATGAATATATTACGATTAAACCCATATTGTTGAATAAGGTTTAATTTTTTAGAGAGGTTTACAAATGTATAAAAAGTTTATATAAGCAAACAAATATTTGAATGTATATACATATTTATATAAGTGTGGGTTGATGTATTATAAGCATTAGTGGTTTTAGTACCATATATACTATTATTTTGAAATAGGAATAGCAGACTCTTATTTTTATATAGTTTTTTATATAGTTTTTTATATGCTGGTTGAATTGTTGTATGATTGGTGCATTAAGTAGTTTGAATGTAGTATAAAAATGTAGGAATTTGTAAGGACAGTGTTCTGATGAAGTCTAAGTATTTAGATGAAAGCGCTTAACCTTGTCGTAATTGTTTTTTATAATAAAGTGGTTTTTATACAAGTACTTTTAAACTGGTAACATCTATCATTCACCCAACAGTGGATTCTTTTATACTCATGCTGTTGAGCTGATTCCTTGTTGGACTCGAGTTTTTGGTATTATTTTGTATATATATATATATATATATATATATATATATATATATATATATAACGACATATGGATGTCTGCATATGTATATATCTATATGTGGGTATTTATATATATGCTCTCTATGTATGTATACATTTGTACTACAGACAGGGAGAGGTATATCTCCATGTAGTTATGGGTATATATACACACACATACCTCTACATATTTACATCTACATCTGGTTATACCATTCTTTGCCATGTAAAGTAGATTGTGCTGCAGTGGGACTCATAGCGAGAGTGGCTGCTCATTGGGCTGCAGCTCTGCCCAATGAACACTATTGCTTACATCCCTGGGGCAGTCCGAATAGACCCACTCCAGCAAACACTTGCATGCCTAGATCCTTAATTACATACCCATAGTTCCCCCACCCATACCTCCTCTACAGCACTCATCCTTACTCTGGGTGCAGGTCGGGTCTAAACACAGCACTACACACTGCCTGCTCTCCACATCACGGGACGCATCTTGTACGTTGTCTCGACCCATGGGTCATCAGGCTTTCCCACCCTTGTAGTCTGGGTATGTACATGCCCCGCCTTGATAGGTCATTGCATGGGCTTCCTCCTTTGACAAGATAATTTTTGGGGTGTCCCACAAGGGACGCGCCTGTCTCTGTTTCAAGATTAGACTTCTCGGGTCAACTGTGCCCCCCCCGGGTTGTATCTTGCCTGTGGTCTGGGGAGCAGTGGATTGTTTGCATTGTTTGTGGATTTGTTTGTATGTTTCCCCTGTCTGGCTGGGGGGTTGGGTTCATGCTACGTGTTACACGTTTGTTGCTTGGGCCCCTCACCTCCATTGGCATGGCCTGTGAACATATGTCATTCTTGGGTGCTGTATCTTATCATAGCTATATATCTGTGTATATCTACACACACATATATAATACACACACACACACATATATATATCTATATATCTATATATCTATATATATATATATATATATATATATATATATATATATAGATAGATATATATATATATGTATATGTCTGCATACATACAGATATATATATATATATATATATATATATATATATATATATATATATATATTTATATATATATATATATTTTTATATATATCTAACGACATGTGGATGTATGGGTGTCTGCATATGTATATATGTATATGTGTGCATTTATTTATATGTCTATCTATGAACATATACATTTGTACTACAGAGAGCGGAAGGTATATATCTATACAGTTATGGGTATTTATACAAAAACATATACCTCTAAATATTTAGCTACATATCCTGTAATGTTGACTGATATTGCTGGATACTGTGTTTCGTGTGCATACCGGCCAACCTTGTGTGCCACGTATGCTTTGCAATACCTATGACTAAATCTGTTAATGTACACAGAATCAGATGTGACATCTGTTGTTAGTATGAGGACTGCATTCGTCCCATGCGGGACACCCCACACATTGGGTAATCAACCTTCTTCTACACACAGGGTTACATAGGTACCCCTGGCTATGTGCATGGTCTACAGCATGTGCCACACCTAGGATACTTGAGTCGGAACTTGAAATGGGATGGGTCCTGAGAGGGTCGGGTGGGGTGGCAGTGTGGTAGCATGGTAGCTATGGGCCGGTAACCAGGGTAGGGATTGTGGCTGTGTGTGTGCTGCAGGTAGGGGGAAGCAGAACTGTGGTTATGCATGTATGGGTTGAGGATGGCCAGGGTTGGATGGGCCTGTACTGCTCGGCCTGCCTAGTGGGTGGGGGAGAGGGGTATGTGATGCCAACATGTGATACATAACAGAGAGCTAATTTAATTCCCTAGTTCAATGACAGACATGCAATACTATGAGCTTGGCAGTGTATTGCAGGGAGGACGTGTTTGGCTGGGCGGGATGTATGCAAATTCGTATGTGACGTATATTATTTGGGGAATCTCAGGCCGACTGACGGTGCATGTGGACATATATGTTTCTGTTCATCTACCATTGATAACTACATATGTCTGGCCATATATACCTCTGTGGGTATATATATTTGCTTACATATTTCTGTTTATGTTGGAATATACCTACGGAGACATATATCTGCATACATATGTCACTTGATGTGTATATGTGAACATATAGATGTTAACATATATATGCGTAGTTGTCAGCATTTGCATGTATATCTGTTCATATATTTTTATATATATGTATATATCTCTGGATATTTATATATATGTATGTATATATATATATATATATATATATATATATATATATATCTATAGGTGGTACGGTGGTAGCATTGTTACCTCACAGCAAGAGGTTCTCCACCTCGATTCTCGGCTTGGCTTGGGAGTGCCTTCTGTGTGGAGTCTGCATGTCCTCCCCACGGTTGGGTAGTGTTCGAATGACATGCGTGCATAAATGGGGGTGCCTTCGTTGAAAGTTGGGCATCGAGCTGGCACCTCGGCATTTCATAAAAATCTACTGCCAATCATTAGCAGGCTGGAGTTCCACAGTGGTGACCCCTTACCGGGAAAAAGCCGAAAGACAAACAACATATATATATATATATATATATATATATATATATATATATATATATATATATATATATATATATATATATATATATATATATATATATATATATATATATATATATATATATATATATGTGTGACTACATCTGCAGATATGTTGTATCCATTTAGGTAGTGGTATATTTGCACACACATGCCCATCTAGCTGTTGGTATACATTCTCTGTACTGTTTTATGACTGGGCTGGGGTTATGTTTCTGACAGCATACAATTTCTGCATATCTGGCATGGCTTAGTGGTAAATCATTTCATGATTGGTGTGCATGGTCCTGGGTTCCGGCCATGCAGAAGCTGTTTGTTTTGTTGCTGGGCAGAACACCGGCTGTTGAATACAGTGTACTTAAGGCACTTTCAAGCGGTTGTAAGTGCGTTTGCACAGAGGTAAGCACTGCTGGCTTCCAGTCACAGCGTCTTATACCCAGTTAGCTTCTCCTTTGCTTAATCTGTGTCGGCAGTGCTTCGCCCCGCGCAAATGCACTTGCACATGCTTACTGGTGCTGACATATGCTTACTATAGCTCATCTGTGCTTACGCCTGCTTACTGCTGACTTATTCATTATGGTACTTACACTTCACATGTGCATTTAATGCAGTACTCCACTTCACATTTAAATGTTATTTTGTAGGTTGTACAGCAATAAAATGTGAATAAATGTTCATACACAGATTTCACATTGAAAATGGTATGTGCTGTAGTGGAACTCGAACTGGGAACGCCTGCTCATTAGGTGGATGCTCTGACCACTGCACTATTGCTGTGTTGCTTCATTTGCATATATCTTCCTTGTTATCCTCTTCAGCCTTTTAAGCTGCTTTAACCGTAGCTAAGTGACGGGCACACCCGTGCATCTATGGTTAGCTGTACTCGGAGTTTTAATAATGAATAAGGGGGTTACTTCTTTTTATTTTTATGTCCTGTTGCTGTTGTACACATGGGGGACTGTTGGTGGGGATATGCAGACACCTATGAGCGGTCTTGCTCATTTATTTACACTTTCCGCTGTTCTACTTTACAGGGGCATGTTTATTCTGAGAGCTCTGCTCTCAGACATGCCCCCTGCACTCGTACATGCTCAGTGTAGGAGTAGGAGTTCAGGCAGCGCGCCTTCATTAATATGCATGGCGCACTGCCGTCTTCCTGCTAAACGGTCGCTTCCGTGCAGGACTAGACTAGTCCTGCATGGAAGATTAGTAAAACTGGGGGAATGAACAAACTGGTTTATAGACTACATATTCATTCCTAGGTGTCGAGGCAGTTTTTAATATCAGTTTTAGTCTTCTGAAGCATTCTATATGGAGTTTTATTCTCATTTGTTCATGTTTTATTGCAACGCTTCATCTAGTCTCAAATATGTATACTCTGCCTCCTGCTCAAGTTCTTTTATATCTCATTCCTGTTCTAGATTAACATTTTCTTGGTGCTTCAGCTTTATTATTTTAAATGCTGCCTTTGCACATTTATCACAACCAAATTAAATTCTTATATCATTTCAGAAAGTTTTAACCATGTATAGTTGTGCTTTCAACTCCTTATCTGAAAAAGTTTACAATTTCAAGTCATTCACAAAATGGGATGATATTTCTCTAAACAAGATTGGTTTCTGTGGGCCTTTGAATTTTTTTCCCCCGGGATAATAAGTTGCCTTTTGTCATGGTTCAACCACAAAGTGGTTTGCCACAATTTCACGGTCATTGTAATGTCATTGATCAGTATAGGGTATAACTAGTACATCTGTAAGCATTCCTCTATTCATGAATGTGGCATGCTGTCAAATATTTTTTTTTTTTTGTAATATGTCCATGACATGCTTAGATATTTCCTCTTTTTACAACTCTCTACTATGGTATTATTTAGCAACAAATAATACTTTGTTCCATATTACTTTTTTTTTTGCTATCCTTTTGTCAGATTGCTATAACTGTTTTTTTCTAAATGTTTATAAACCCTGTCTTCATCAATTCCTGTATTTAGTTTGATATTGTTGGGAGGTAAGTCATTGGTCTATAGTTTTTAGATGGCTTGCAAGTTCACTGTTAAGAAGAATTATCATTTTTACTATTGTTAACCAGTTTGGTGTCTATTCAGTATGCGCATATAGGTAATTCTTACTCAGCTAAGTCTGTGCAAAGATACTAATGCTTTAGTAGACATTAGGTACTGCTTCTGGGCCTTGGGTTTTCAATTTAGTTGCTTTTCTTCATTTTTATCTCAGTTTCTCAGGTAATTACTTCATCCCATTTCATATCCTCTACATTACACTTCCTTACTGTTTTTTGTAAACTTCTCCTATCCATTCAGCATCATTGTTATGTTCAACAGGGTCCTCTTAAATACATCTGCAGAACGTGATTATGTCTTCTTTTTTGTTTATATATATACATTTTTTTTTGCTTTGTTTCCCCAGTTCTCTATAAGATCTTGTTGAATAATCCCTAAATTGCTTATTTTGTACTTTTGCTTTATATTTACATACATTCTAAGTTTTTCTGCATGTACTGATATTTTTAGTTTCTTATTCATAATAGTATATGAAAAACCTTGATCTGTTTTGATACTGTGCATTGCTTTTGTAATGCCTATTTTTCTAAGTATTTTTGATGATCTGTTCTCTTTCTATATTCTTTTAACAGTTGTACTTCATGCTTCTTGTCTTAATAGTCATCTGTTTGCTTCTTCCATGATGGCATTTTTCTTGCTCCCTTTTTTTTCCTTTGTTGTTCTTTATTTTTATGGTAACACTTAATCCATTATTAGTTAAGCTGCATAGTAATAATTTCTATTTATTTCTGTTATACTACATGCATTTCTGTTAATAGTCCTGATTACTCTGTCCATCTGTTTTATCAATCCTCTGACATTTTGGATATTATTTACTGTCTGTAATCTATTTCTTTCATCTATCTTAATATGTCTGTCCATCTCCATTAAATCAAGCCAGTCTTCTCTTAAATCATTTCCTTCTGGATTGAGGACATATTCTTTGCTCTGTTTCCTGCAGGTAATCTACAGAAAGTTCCAGAAAATCTTCCTGTGACATATCCTCTTCAGATGCTCCCTGCACCGTTTGTTGTTTCATCATATGGTAACCCTTTGGCCCATCACTTTGCAACATTACCTGCATGAGAATTGCCACTCTTAACTGCTCCTTCCCTTGCTATGCACCTTCAGCTGGACTTTTGCAACATTACCTGCGTGGGAATTGCCACTGTTAACTGCTCCTTTCCTTGCTGTGCACCTTCAACTGGACTTTTGTCACAATCTCCTTCAGAAGGCTGCAGAGCACAATCATGTTGCAAATCTTCTTCAGATGCCTCCTCCTTGACCTGTTGCTCCTTAATCTGGGGCCCCATAATTCCATCATGCTTTGACATTACCTGTGTTGGATTCTCCACACTAAATCCTTCACTTCACAGATAATCCATAACCTTAATTTCAATTTGTTTAACTTCTGCCATACTAATCCTGTTTTCTACAATCTCCCTTTATTTTCTTATTTCTTTGTATTGTGAAATGTTCCATATCCAGTTGCATTTTTCTGTATTTTTCTGCAACTATCGTTCAAGCTTTTTTTATTTTTAACATTTTGACTTTCTGTTTTGTATAAATATTGCGCCATACCAGATCTATTTTTCTTTCCCACATGCATATTTCTTTTTTATACCTTTCACATATTTTTGAATTTTGTTCTTTGAATTTTCACACTCTGTCACTTCTTTTTCCAGGTAGCTCAAAGTTCCTTCATCTATGTAAAAATTTTCATAAATCTGTTATATTAATGAATATAAACTTCCATATGAAGGCTTTGAAAGTTTTACTAGTGAGATTCATATGAGGGATGGATCCATACTGATGCATGGTACCCTTGATAAGGATATCCATCACCTTTGTGTTATCACCACTGAGGGTAATATAGCCAGCCTTGACTTGAGTCAAGTATGGCTCATGGATGGGATTTTTCCAACACATATCACTATATACATGCAACTGTACACAACTGATGATATGCTAGGGTTGAGGGAAAATGTCAGATTAGCACACTTGTTATAGTGCTTAATGTCAAACAAGAGTTAAGCAAGGTTTGATGCCATGTTTTCAGACACAAGTTCTTAGATACATAGGTACTTACTAGACGTATTGCTCTGTGAGGATCTTTAGAAGCCTGGATCTTCATTCCCATGAAATTGTAGCACTTATGTTTGCCATCGATGGGTATGATTATACTTTTCCTCGTGTTATGCAATGATGGACCTTGAGTGAGCATAGTAAATTTTGGGCACCAATGTCAGACAATATAGTTGTCTATTCAGTCATGGACAAATTATATAACACCAGGTACAGCACTTAAACCTATGCTTGCAGTAAGCTAGGGTACCTTCCTTCATCATGGAAGTAAAGGAGCTTCTGGGACTGTCATACCTGTCACCAGATAAAATTTTTAAGTATATGATGTCTTATACAGTGAGGACACCCTAACCCAAAATGAGAGAAAAGTATGGACAGTTGCATTCTAACTTACACCTGGGATATCAATACAATTAAATCCATTATTAAAGAGAACTGGGCCATCCTCACGGACAATCAGCAGCTTGTAGGGGATTTAGGAGACCACCTAGCAGAAGCATATGAAGCTATGTGGAAAAGAAAATGAAGGCCCACCAGGATGGCAGGAGTACTAACTGTGGGCTACCTAGCTGCACTTTCTGTGAATACTTGATGGATTGCAACTCATTTGAGTGCCCCTATCTTAAAAACATAGTGAAATCTTCGTCAGGTGGTAACTATAAAACTGGAAAAGTTGTAGATAGGGCCATGTGTAAAGACTGCCCTGCATTTTATGTGGGTAAGACTATGAATAAACTGAAAAGGAAGATTTCAGGTCATCTTTCTGATATCAGATGTACATGCCAGAGGAATGCCTTATCCAAACAATTAGAACACCCCAGACATTCTGGTTTTTAAATTTATCATTCTGAACTTTGTAGAGGTGGATGAGCTTGAAGGGGATATCAATGGTATGTTGGAGAAAAAAGAACTATGCTGGCAGTTGAAATTACATGTATTCAGAAAACCAGGACTTTACTGTTTCTCTATTAAGAGTCTGTTGAATTTATATAAGCTGCCACATAATCTGTAAAGTGTTTTAGGGAATTTTTGAGAAATATATTTTTATGTACTAAAATATACTAAATAATAATAAAAATGATGCGTAGAATGTCTACAAATATATATTTATATATGTTTAGTTGGATCTCTATCAGATGCTCAAGTTGCAGAATGACGAAGACCATACGACCAAAGTTTTGCAAACTCGAAAAAAAGTGAAACCATGAAAATGAAATAAAACAACTTGCCATGATGTCTTTGCAGATGGGCAAGTCCCCCTGTACCCACCTCACCCCTTGTTACTTAAATTTACAAACTCCAAGATTGCATTACAGTGAGGAAAATGTCAAATCCCAAGTTGTATGGCGATCTCAATCCAAAGTGTTCAAGGTTGCAAAACTTTGGTCATATGGTCTCGACTATATGGTCTTCAGCATTCTGCAACTCGAACATCTGATAGGGATCTGTTTAGTTACTTTAACCTCAATTCTACTTTGATTAGATTTATAGCATTACACCAGAGATTTTTATGGTAAATTCAAAACACACATTTTCTCATGCCACTATTACCATGTAGTATTGGAATAATTCACCCATTTACTATGCTATTGGACCCTCATGCACACACCAGCACACATTTATACATTACTAGTTCATTTCATCCACTGTTTTCTGTATTTTTTGCATGTTTTTTTCTACTAGTTTATATTGTATAAATGTGTAAACATGGAAACTGTCGACAGTTTTTTTTTTTTTTTTTGCAAAGCACTGACATTTTTTCTGAGCTGTTAATAATGTAGTTTTTTATGCGCACTAATACACATGGATGAATATTTACTAGATAGTAGATGGATGTATTTTTATATTTATAGTGTTATAGTTGGATTATGTTTATGGTTAGATAGCTATGTGTTTTTCTTGATTTTAGCTCTTGTCAAGCACCCGATGAAGGCTTTATTGCATTATTTAACCGAAAGTGATTTTAGTTAAAAGTCTTTTCATGTACGTATTTTTATGTATATGCTGTGCTCTTCTTAATACCTTATCTTGGAATGTAGGTTGCAAATAGACAGTTAGCGTTTTCCTTAACTAAGTTTTAGTTTGATCTAACCAGTAGTAGTGTGTGGGGGTGGGTACCTGCTGTTCTAAATGCACTTTTACATCCCTGTTTATATTGTTTGCCATGAATAGGCTGGTTTAAAATTAAACAATAAGGATATTGTCCACACTTACCGCTAAGTATATAAAAGGTGATATGTTTAAGACTGTTAAAATATTTGAGATTTTTTGTTACCGAGGATCATTTGTCTGTGATGAATAAAGGCTTGTTGATTTAGACTGGGCTTCATGATTTTTGGAAATTATTGTGACTGAACTCATCAACAAAGGTTTAAGACCACTAGTTTCTCTGTTTTTTATTATTTTTTTTTTCTTATATGAGCAACGTTCACATGATGTCATACTACTTTGAGTATTAATGATAACTACATCTATGGTAAAACTCAAGAGATAACTCATGTACCCCCTACATGCACAGAGTATACTGCCACTGTTTTCACCATCATTTTGGTCTGTACAGGAGTTGAGGAGTGTTTCACTACCCTGTCCTCAAAATGTTGTTGATGGGCTGCACCTTTAGCTCAGGGCACCAAGTAGGCACACTACTCTTGGCTTTCATAAGTTGCTTGCTCAACTTTTTTATTAGCAAAACCATGTACACAGGCTCAAGATGACAGTTATACAGGACCAACCTCCATTGTATAAGAGATGATGTCGGGTGCAATGGAGGGATGCCCTCTGCCAGCTACTGGCAAACCAAAGGTCATATAATGTGACAAACAGTATGCACTCTGTGAACAGGTCCGAATAACACCCTTTCATGACATATGCTCATCAGTGGGCTGTCTGTCCATTTCCTCTAGTTACGATCAATATATCATAAGTATTCTGCTGACCTGTGACATTCGAATCTCTATGTGGTTTGTGGAGCATGTCATACAAGGACCATGTTACAATCTTTTGCAGCCCCTGCCATGTGCTGTTTCAGTTTACCTGCAAAATGAGTACAATCAGACCATCAGTTCATGTGCACTGCTTTGTACATTCCTGTTATTGTGATGTTTACTTTCTCTGTGTTGCCATTCCATGTCTGGCTCTGTTATGCTACTGTTTTGTGATTGTTTTGCACACCAGAGAAACACACAATTTCTTGCCATCCACAAGTTATGCCTTTCAATGTTTCCCAGACATGCAGTATCATTTTTATTTTATTTTTATTTATTTTTATTTTACATTCATTTACTGGGAAAGTCAGACTGGACCAGAAGCCCATTTTCAGAGGAGGCCTGGGGGGGAAAGCTCCACTATAAAAAATAACAGTTGCAGTAATAGTTGCTAAGTAACATAAAGTGAAAGACAGATCTCATGTACAGCAATTAATATATACAAAAAGACAATACAATAAAAGGTAACATGAAAGGCATGAGTGGAATATATATATAGAGAGTTAAGGGTGACACTAAACAGTGGTTTATTTCTTCTGTACAGTACAGTAAACATAACACATCAATAGTATATTTGGAAATATCATAGCATTATATTTAAGCAATTATTGGATATAGGTGGTTGGAGAAACAGGGTTATAGTACTGTGAAAGAAAGTGAGGTATGGTAGTAGGCATAGAAGAATGTGAGAGACAGCATAGTATGGTCAGCGTGGAGCTGTGCAGGAGCAAAACCAGTTGTTGGTTAGGTTTTTCTTGAGGGGTAGTTTAAATTTGGATATGTTGGTAGTATTTTGTATGTGTTGAGGGATGGAGTTTCAGCATTGGATATTTTGTTGGAGAACAGAGAATCCCCAAAACTATTCATGGACTTTGTGACTTTTAGTAGTAGTTTGTCAGAAGATCTTAGAGTTCTGCTGCCAGAGTAAGGCTGCACTAGGTTTCTGAGTGCAGGGCAATTATCTGGTTGATGGATGGTGGTATGGGCAATAGTTGGTTGAATGAGAGAAGATTGTGTAGCTCAAACTATTTTAGTTGGCATAGAGCAGAGATGTGGTGTGATATGTAATGATGGTTTATTGCAAATCTGGTGGTTTTGTTATACCAGGCTTCTGAAGTCTGTTTTTTATTATATTGATGAAAATGGGAGAGGCATATAGAAGGGAGGACAGCAGGTGTGGCCTGGCTAAAGGATGTCTGGTGGTGTTGGTTAGGTATGACTTGATTCTGTAAAGTGAACCAACTTTAAAGTGGACCTTTTTAATGGTCAAAGCTAAGTGTTTGTCAAATTTTAGACAGTTGTTGATTGTGACCCCTAGAAGTTTGGTTTGGCTAATGGGTTCAATTTTGGCGTTATCGGAACAATAGATGATAAAGGGGGGAAGGTGCTCAGGAGTTATGTTATTTGAGAGACCATTAGCTTTCTTTAAATTGGGTTAAGTATAAGCTGATGGTCAGAAAGGTAGTTTTCAATATCTAGGAGGTATTTTGGTTTAGGTCAAGGTCTTCTGGAAAGGAGGGAGGAGAAGATATGGGGAGGAGTGATGGTGGCTAGGTGGGTAGTGGTACAGAGTTTGTTCATAAAGATGGTGAACAGCAGTGGACCAAGAATTGAGCCCTGTGGGACACCAACTGAAATGGGTATTAGAGTAGAGAGTTCATTTTGCCACTTGACTGCTTGTTGGTGTTTAGATAAGTAGCTGTGAAACTAAGTGAGGACTGGATGGGTAAGGTGTAAGTACTCTAGTTCATTCAGTAGTTTTTGTGGGATACGGCATCAAATGCCTTAGACATATAAAGGAAAGAGATCACTTGGCCATTGTTTCTGAGCTGACTGATTGTGTTGGTAAAACTTACAAGAGCAGTTATGGTAGTGTGTTTGGGTCTAGCCATAGGAGTCATCATAAGAATGTATTGTGTCCTCCAGACACCAGTATACCTTAAAATTTGATGTCAAGCTGGCACCATAGTGTGGTTATTTTGTGTGACATGCCCATATAGTTTCCTATATTAGTGGCTGTGGTGCAGTATATCAATATTATATGCTCCATTTGTCATCGCTAATTTGCAGCCATAGATGTGATCATGTAGATGTATCTTAGATGTATGAGCTGCATCACATTTGAACACATAAGCCACATATCTCATATGCATGTTCAATTACTTCCCATGCTTCTATGGCAATCAGTTTATGAGAATTTAATATGCCATTTTTGCTTTTCAGTTGTTTTGGACTACTTCTACATATGCATATGATTTTTATGCTGGGGACTAATGCTTTTTTACAATGAATGGCACTAAGGGGGCATTTACTTTTAATGCAGCATGCAACCTAACAAAGTATGTGTTTGGACACATTTGGATTTATTTGTCTTGAAACCTCATTTCATGGACTGTCCCAGTATTTTCTGTGTTATACTGTAGGCCACTCTGGGGTTCTCCTTCTCCACCTTCTCTTGACTTAATAGTTACTTGTCAGAAAGGCAACATCCAGTCCAATGGCAACAGGACTACTCTTCATTTCTACCTGTAGTAGTTGGAGTACCTCAAGTATCCATATTAGACCCACTTTTATTTAATATATTTATAAATAACCTTCACACTGCTGCAAATCATGTCACACTAATACAGCATGCAGATGATTCAACCCTCGTCTGTTCTGACCATAACCTTCAAAACCTACAAAAATTAACCCAAGAGTCCTTCTCCTGGATAAAAATATGGCTGGATACCTCCCAGTTAGTTATAAACCCCCAAAAGCAAAACTTATTCACCCCTAAAACTCTAACTCAAGATAAAGCCTCATTTAGCATTACCTCACTAAACAACCAACAATCGAACAAGTATCTCATACTAAACTTTTAGGAGTCACAATAGATAATAACATGAAGCTCAACATCCATTTTCAAACTATAATCAAGAAACCATATCAAAAACTCAGATTATTGTATAGATCAAAACCATTTTTAACTGATAAAACACAAGAATCATAAGCAAAAACCTACTTCCTATCTGATTTACTATATGCCTCCCCATCCTTCATATACTTAAAATACAATACAATACAAAAGCATGCACAATTTAATAATAAAAACCTACAAATAACCATTTTAAAATGTATCCAAGTGCATTTATTAAACAAATACAATGGACAGAACTCCCCAATCATCGACAATTTACCCAACTCTTATTTGTCCACAACCTGATTCATGACCCTGATAAATATTCAGCTCTCAAAGGTATGTTCCAATCTTACCATCAAATAGCCCTCTCTGTTCAAAAGATAAACCTATACTCATTATCACAAAATCCCATAATTCAGATGGAGACTCAATTACTCCAGTGCCAAATCCAAGGGCTACAACTTTCTCCCAGCAACCATCAAACATAAACAGAACTATAACACTTTGAAATCTAACCTAAGGGAATATATTACAACAAACTGCACACCGCAGAGTAGCACCAGTACTTCCCCTCCCAATATAATTGCCTTATCACTTCTCCTGTTCTGTTGTTCAAATACTTTTGTACATAAGGATAACCGTATGCATTGTCTAATTTAATTCGCTATCTGTTTTCACCAGAGTACAGTGCCAGACTAATTATGTCCAATGTATATGCACGCAATCAAGTGTAAACTATGCATGTTTGTACCAAGCAATCTAATTCCCACGAGCTTTAATTTTGTCTAATGTACGAAGAATCAATTAACTGTATGCCATGTGTACTGTAATAACTAATTCCATAAAATTGTAGCTAAAATGGCATTATAATTATGGAGCTTTTCTTCTTGGGCCTGAGATGAAAATGGGCTCATGTCCATTTGGACTTCCCTGGTAACGAAATGTAAAATAAATAAAATGTCATATTCTATGTACAGTATATAATGAACCCTGACAGGGTGCTTTATGGCTATTGTTCACTGCAAAATAAAACAAGTTGCACTTCAGTACTGTGTGGTGATATGCCTAAGTGGGTTGAGCCCATTTTTACAGCTACTTATAGGTAACTGTTGTTTGCTAATATGGAGTTATGATATTATTTTCATATTTGTTTTGTTTTGAATGTGTGTTATGCATTGTTATATGTTGTACAAATTTCATTTCTTTAAGTTGTATCTTCTGCTACCTGATCTTAAATTTTATGAAAGAGTTATTTATGTCACACAGCTGTAGTAGATTTCCATGTATTTTAATGTAGGTCTGTTATGTTCCTTGCTACTGTCCTCATATACCTTATTTTTAGCATTGCAACCTCCTTACAACTTTCATATTTTCATGGTAGATGAATCCCTATATACTGTATATTATTTGTGGGACAACTTGCAAGTGTGTGGGTGAGTTGCCTGCAATTGTGGGCATACTTTGTTGTGTGACCTGTATATATTCCAGTGTTGTAAGCTACCTGTGCAATATGACTGGCATTACTGTCAATTGAGTTTTGTTAATGTAGTGCTTCAGGTAGAGGGTATCCTGTATCTATAACCCAAGTGAAAATTTGTTATGATTATTTGTTACTGATATTCTCTGTATGTGTATCTGTTTCTCTGCATGCCTGTAATGTTGCTTCACTTCCAAGGTATATTTTTACATTTTTGCAAGGAAGGTCACTAACATGCACACAGACAACTTCAGTGTATTTGTCCTCCCATTGTCATTGTGTGTTAAGTGTTATAGGTTTAAATCTTCGATATATATTTACATATATGTTTAATTTTTAGATTAGAATTTTCAGTATTTTTTTCTACGTATCTTAATGTTGATATAGCAGTGCTACCACATATTATATAAATTCCATTTAGCTTATCTATCTGTCTGTCTATTTATCTATCTTATGAGAATTATAAGAGCTACTGCACTTTTGTGGACCATAATTATGTTATGCAGCATATAATTGTTAGCAATCTTTGTAGTACTCTGGGGTTTTTATAGGCTAATTGACATTTTCAGTTTATTTCCACTTTATAGGCTATAATAATTGTTAACTATTATATGTATTTGTTCAGCTTTAGGTTTAACATTGGTTGGTCATTTCAAGGAGTTTGAGGAAATCAGTATTTCCTAATTGTTAGGTCTGATGCACTTTGCAGAATTTTTGAATGTTCATTTGTCAACCTCACTGCTCTTTCAGACATTATTTTTTTCAACCAATGTATGCTAGTGAGTTTAAACACAACAAACAGTAGGATGCCCGTATGTTTTCTGATCTACATAAAGAATAATAGCCTTTCAAATATGACTAATGATGAAAATAGATTCATCAGTCATAAGGATGAATCGAAGTGAGGAAATTAATTGTGTATGAAGTGTTTGTACAAAACTGTTAAGTTTTGCTTAAAGTGTTGCAATTAGTTCTTAACAAAGTAATAGTGTAATAATGGTCCCCAGCTGAAGAGTCCTGCAGTTTGACTATGATTATAAGAATAATAAAATATCTATTATTGCTTTGGGTCCTAAAATATATACAATTAATTTTAAAGATGCACTCAGACCCCCCCCCCCCCAAAAGTAAGTATTTACTATACTACATCTCAGTTGCTACTTTCATGAAATAAATCTTCAGCACTTCCTATCTTAACTGCATTTCATACTCTATCCTTCGAAACTCCTCTGTTTGCTACATTTCCGAAATATACGACAATATACTAGCACAATGTAACTGTTTTCCTTCATAGAAAATATTTCCTCCCTACCTACCTTCTGTCAGGTTTCAGACTCTACCACCACTAAATATCCTACAGTGATAAAACTTACTGATTCTTTACTGACTCAAGTTTCCACACTACCTGGCATCTTTAAAACACATATCCCTTTCTTAATCATGCTACTCCTCAGCATATCCTCAATTATTCTCTTCCAGCTGAGCCATCTCTCATCCTAGCATGACCCAATAATAACCCTCAACATCTCCCCACCTCTGTCCCATATATCCATACTTCCTACTAGACTCTCTACACATCACACCAAACATATTTAATGACACACCTCACCTTTACCCCAAATGTAGACTGATGAAGTCTATTTCAACTCAAATGAAAATAAAACTGAGTGAAAAATACACTCTGAAAAAGAAGAATCAATAATACCCCCATGTATTAAAATCTTCCTAGCATACCTCTCAAGTGTACCTCCTTACGAGGAACGTACCTCATTTGGGGTCTTAAAAAGTTCACGTTCCTCGAAATTCCTCAAAGTTCCACATTGAAAGAGTCTGTCACACATTCAGTGCTAGGAATTTTTTTTAAGTGAAACCCATGGTAAATTGAAATTATTCATATTAATTCATTAAAGGATCTTCTTTATAAGTAAAAACAGCATATTTTAACCATCCTATGACCTTCCTAGTTGAAGTTGTTAGTACACCATTAGTATGTGTTCCACATTTTGCCCATTTGTTCCACATTATGAAGGCGAGTGTTCCTCATTTTGGTGATGGAAGATTGAGAGCTATGCTTCCTAGAAGAGACATTTACCCTAATCCTGGCCCCACCTATTAAAACCAACATCAAGACAATTCCTTTCTACACATCCCCCTACCATGGTAATCTAAATTTTGCCAGCATAAAATTAAAAGCATAAGAAATAAAAGTACTGAAGTATATCCCTGAATTACACAACACAAGCCTGATATTCTTGCTTGACTTAAACACAGCATAACGGATTCTAAAATTACACCCCTGACTATATCATCCATAATACCAGTATAAAGAGGAAAGGTGGTGGTGTTTCATTTAATGTTTCCCAACAATTAGCACATTTCCCCTATAAAACACCAATACTAAAATTCAGTTCAGCAGAGCTTCTTATTACT
Source organism: Protopterus annectens (assembly GCF_019279795.1). Classification (NCBI taxonomy): domain Eukaryota; kingdom Metazoa; phylum Chordata; order Ceratodontiformes; family Protopteridae; genus Protopterus; species Protopterus annectens. Next base: position 464,251,082 of record NC_056748.1, read on the forward strand.
TTCTTGAAAATAAACAAAAATAAACACATATGCGATACTAGAAACAACAAATTCTCCTTCTTCCACAAAATAACAAAACAACTCTGGCCCCAACAAAAATATTCACCGACTTTGAAATGAAACAAGCAGAAAAATAGAATCTCTTTATTTCTGTCTAGTGCTTCGGTGTCTCCACCTTCAAAGAATATCAAACATTCAAAATACAAAATACATGTTCTTATATAGAACTTCTAATTAATAATACACACCCCTTAATTACAAAATTATATAATTATTCAATAAAATCCCATCTTAAAGTAAACATTTCCAATTCAACTCATTATTAAGCCCTGTGGGTGTCATAGTTTTATACTTTAAAATAAAAATGCTTTCTTCATACAACAACTTTTGTTTCAACACACTTTCATCATCACATAAACATTTCACACTTTCTAAAACAGTGCCTTTTAACAAAGACACATCACCATTATGAAATGTATTAAAATGTGAAGCAATTATTTTATTTTCTCTCTTATTTTTCACATCCCTAGCATGTTCAATCAACTTAATACAGAATTCTCTCTTAGTCTCCCCTATATAATAGAGTTCACACGGGCATTTAAGTGCCTATATTACCCCTTTACTTCTGCATGTATAAACCTCCCTCAGCTCAAATTTTATTCCATTTATTTTATTAAATGTTTTAACAATGTTTTTGCAAATACTGCATCTATTGCAACTTATTGTTCCAAGTTCACAACCATCTTAGGTATATCTATCGTAGGCATTTGAAACTTCCCACATACTACCATATCTTTTAGGTTCCTACCCCTTTTATATGAAAAAAAGTGGTCTATTCGGAAAAATACTTGCTAGAACCCTATCCTCTAACAAATATTTCCAATAATACTCTATTAAGATTTTAACTTCCTCACTTTTCACATTATACACTGAAACATAATGAATATCATCTCTCCCCTCCTGTCTATTCTCATGAATTCTTCTAATATAAGGCCTATTCCTTCCTCCGCATGAAAAATTATCCCTGTCCATACCCTTTTCCTTCTTTAATTTCACCAATGCTTGTTTCAAAATACTTGGTACATAGCCCCTCTGTAAAAACATATGATTAGCTGTCTCCAATTCCTTTTCCAAAGTACTTACTTCACTACACAATCTAGACACACGAACCAACTCACCATAGGGTAAAGCCTCTAGCACATGAGGAGGGTGGTAACTTGAAGCATGTAAATACTGATTACCATCTATAAACTTTCTATGTATATTAGAAAAAATATTCCCTTTTTCTGTGCCTTCCAAAATAAGGTCCAAAAATACCACCTTATTACCCTTCTGGAGTCCATCAAATGCCAGGCCAAAAGGATTCCTATGTATATCCAACATAAATTTTTCTACTTGTTCTATACCACCTTCACAAATAAAAATCAAATCATCAATGTAACAAAAATAAAATTGTACATACCTCTTTATAAAATCTAAATCAAATAAAAACTTCTTTTCAAAAAAAGACATAACAACGTTCGCATACATAGGGGCAAATGCTGCCCCCATTGCTGTACCTTGTTTCTGTCTATATAATATATTATCAAAATAAAAATAATTATTCTTTAAACAAAAATCTATCATTTCAATAACAAAACAAGCTAAAGGGCTATCTCCCAAGAAAAACCCTATTGCCTCCAAGCCATCCCTATGCTGGATGGAGGTATATAGGCTTTTAACATCAACCACAAGCCAATACATATCTTTTTTCCATACCAAAGGTGAAATTTTATTTAGGAAATATATACTATCTTTAATGTAGACAGGAGATCTAATAACATAAGGTAGTAAAATTTTATGTAATACCAACCCAACATTGTGCAAAAAATAATTACATGCAGAAATAATGGGTCTGCCTGGCGGTTCAACCATACTTTTATGGTTGCATGTATAGCAATGTGTGGTTGTGCCTATCCTGTCTTGGTGGGATTACATGTGCATCAGATGTGTTACCTGCATGGGAACATACTTCCATGTGTACAGTCATGTACCTGTACTGCATCCAAACTAAAGGCTCTGTGTGCTGCACCCAGCCATGGCAGGAGTACCACCCACTACACTTACTGGTGTCCACTGTAGAAGGCCTGCTAACACCACTACACCCATCAGCCATGTGGCGCATGGACAAACACAACACAATCAGAATAGATACTGGTGACAACAATACAACATTGTTAATTACAGCTATGATGCATCATGGCTGCACAGCTACACCTTCCAAGATATTAGCATTTCACTTTACTGCTGACAACATGCTACACATCATTCAATTGCTACACTGTTGTAGCGTCACTCTGTGCATCAGCACTATATAAGCCTGTCCCTGCATTGATGTTACGGATGTCAGGGAGTGGCACAGGTATCATCATATGCACAGAGTTTGTTGTTGGTTTGCCAGAGGCCTAGGCTGAGCCATACAATTGACAACATGTGTGTGTGTGTGTGTGTGTGTGTGTGTGTGTGTGTGTGTGTGTGTGTGTGTGTGTGTGTGTGTCAGGGGGCTGAGTACTGTTATGGGCCACTGGTGATGTCATGTGTGCAGGTATGTGGTTCCCCTAGGTTTGTTGTTTATGTGTGTGTGTCTGCATGCACACAGATCCACCATGTGGCTGCCCTGTACAGGAATTTGTGAGACAGCTGCAGACTGTACCTGGCAGGGTTTGCAGTTCACCATCTCTGGCCATGGACATGGGACCTGTGCATGGCAGGGGTGCTACAGGCAGTATCAGTTATAAAGCCAGATCGAGTACTGTCCCCCGAGGTTGACAGATGTCCACTGGATCCAGGTCCCTCCTGGGACTGGCCAGGGCCACGTGCACATGGTCTGCTATGACAGTCTGTGGACAGCGCCCCCCCACATTGCTGGGGCTGGTACTGCCACTACGGGAGCGGCTGTGACTGGTGGGACATCCACGGTGACTTCCAGCTGCTGGTGTTGCTGGCATACATCCTCGTAGCTGTCACAACCGTCCTGCCCTATCTTGATGAATGGACATGACATTGTGAATGAGATCCAATGTCTCACCCCACCATCTATCCATGACATCGGTGTAATTATGGATGGTACCTGTTACGTCATGGATGCTGTCAGTTACAGAAGTGTGAAGAGCCCTCTGTACCCTTAGACCCTGCCTGGTGTACTGTTCCTTTCATGCCTGTGCCTCCATGACAGCCTGGAGCATGCGTGTGATTGATATAGATGTGGCACGTCTGCCAGGGGCATGATGACCAGCAGTGCTCAGATGAGCACCCCTGAACATCGGCCTATGTGATACCCTGCCAGACATCTGGCTATGGCTGCTGTGTCCTGACACATGTGCCATAGATACCACACTGTCCTGGCCAATGTCAACCATAGACTGTCCCTCAGCTAAGGCCAACAGTGATGAGGTATGTAGAGGCAGTGTGACTGTGTGCATGGATGGGGTGGATACATGTGGGATGTCAATTGGTGGCCCAGCGGCAGCCCCTGATGACCCTTCCTGTGCCTCAACACACCTATCTTCATGGTCACTGTTTATATCAGTGACATCAGATTCCCTGCGGGGGGGACTCAGCCCCACCTCACCACCTGTGAGGGGAAAACAGGGAACAGACTGTAAGACCTGTACATCACCACTAAACAGCACATACACACACACACACACACACACACACACACACACACACACACACACACACACACACACACACACACACACGTCTGCAGACATGGCCACACACACTGACATACACACATGCAGTCAACATACATGGCAACCCATACAATCCACCAGACAGCACCTACAGACAGCTCCCACACCCCCATACCACACACAATAGCAGGTGATGGTGCAGTACAATATCACACACAAACCTGTAATTACACACATGTCAGCATGCAGGACATGTGGTGCTCAACAGCATGCAGTGCAACTGTAGTCAGTCCCCGTTACCAACATTATACATGGCTGTGATGCATGGTTTCTGCTAGTAGGTTATGGCCCTCCCCCTGGAACTCACTGCACCCATGTCCACAGCATTGTTGTGCATCTGTTCAGCACCCTGGCATGTACTGTGCACCATACCTCACAGATGTACACACCATTGCAGGATGTGTATCTGTGTGTCAGTTGTGCTTCCACTGCTGCTCACAGCCTCTGTGTGTTTCTGGTTTACATGTGGACACGTGTTTAGTGAATGCTTGATGTGTATTCACAGATGTCATCATCAGTGGTGCATGTATGAGTGATAAACTACCATTAGACCAACGACAGACACAATGTACTGTACCTATCATGAGTGTAGAGACCATTATTGACCATTATTGAGCCCTGTCTGATGTTGCCTGTGGTACACACATAGGTTCATAGGTGAGTATTGCTCTATTGGTCCTGAGGCCTACATAGGCCTAGCCACAGGGGTTCCCAGCCATGCACCACCCACTGTTATTCCCCTGTGTCCCTGTCAGGCTGTGGTAAAGACATACTAATCAGGGTGAATTCCCCATTTTCCATCCAGTTGTCAAGTGTTTGTGTAAAGAGGGCCAATGAGTAGCATTGCCTGACATGTATGGGTAGTCCATTCCAGAGTGTGAGAATTCTCCAGGACAGGGCCCTATCCTTCCAGTATGTTCTGTGTAATGTGTTGATGAGGTGTAGGACCCTGGAGCATGTGTTTGCAGAGGGAGTGGGATGCCTTTATGTGTAACATGTTCAACTGCTCTGTGTATGACATAGCTGTTTATGTTAGGCAGATGTCAGCTGTGCCTGGGCAACGTGCACTGAAGTGCAGCCACAGATGTCTGAGATGGTCTGTGTATTGCATGTGCTTGAGGCTTGTAATCCCATTAGTGAGGTGTGTGCTATGTCATTGTACATGTGCAGCATGCATTATGGGTAGGTGTGTTAGATGTGTACATGGCCTACACCTTAGCTATGAAATACACAGTGAATTGCCAAGCAAAACCTTATACCATACTTACCAGCATCTGGTCACTGCCTTGCTGGTATCCCAGAGGTACCTACATTGAGATGAGATAGAGTTGATGTCAGTGGCCACAGCTGTAGCATTGCTACAGGGTGGCTGCAATATTACAGTACAACAACAGCTGAAGTCCACAATACTATAGATTATGCAATACTGCATATCAGTAATACATAGCAACATATTCCACATCTCACATATGCATGATGTACCTGTACAGATGCATACACTACAGTAGTCTACTGATATGCCCTGGAACCTTACCTGCATGCTACATGTCTGGTGTGTGTGTAGCACCCACCTCCATGACTGTATATGTCTGTAGCTCTTGTGGGCGGGCAGGTGCTACCAGGCTCATGAGTAGCTCCTCCACTCTGGTGAGGGGGGGATGGATGTTAAGCCCCCCCCCGTTGCAAGCTGGTCATCCCACACAGCAGTGGCACGGCGACATACATGGCGGAGCAGGTCACTACAACGGTGGTGGACCTGTTCATATGTACGACTGTACATCCCCACCTCATTCAACCTGCGGACCACATCATTCCACATGGCTGTTATCTCATGCTGGTCCTAGCTTGTCCATGAGAACAACAGCTGGTAGTTCTGGATGATGCTGGTGATTATAATGTCATCCTCAGCGACACTGTAGGTGGGATTCCTCTGTTGCGCCATACTCCCTGAAAGACATAATGATGGAAATATGTCTGAGCAACTCATATGGCAAGTTTACCATAATACAATACACATATCAGTCTCCCACCATCATATCAGCCCCAACTTAATGTTCACACAACGCTAGTGGTATTTCTCCGGTATATGTATCATTGGGTCATATATTGTATTGCACAACACTTTCTGCTATGTGTTTATAGACATGCTCCCTGTGGGGACACTAGAGTTACTGGGCTGTTACAGAGTATTTCACCTGCATGCCATTGTCATTGCCACTATGTTTCCACATATGCATGTGGTATGCCTGCTATGTGATTGCTACACATCTGCCATTCTGTGATATTGGGGATATCTATGCATGCTGTTGGACATGTTCTGGGATTGTGTGGACTATTACAACCCACATATGTTCCATGACAGTTACACACCAGTATGTGTAGGGGTTATTTGCCAGCAGGAACACCACTCCCACCCAATGTGCACATATTACCAGTCCACATCACATCCATGACCCACCATGGAACCTCATTATTTACTGTTCTGGCACTAACTTCATGTGGAAACACCTCGGGGATGGTGCCCTCCCCATGGAGCACACACAGACATATGTCTGTCACCTAGTTAGGTCCAGGGTCTTGTGCATAGGGAGCTCCACAGAGAGAAAGGGTATGCGCTACATCACCTGGAGGCATGCAGTACACATACACAAGGTTCAACATACATGTTCCTCCTGCTCAGCCCACAGCCCAGGCACCTTTATGTCCATGTAGATGCTGTCATGACTGTCCATGGGTGGACACCATGTTCCCTTTGTTCCCATGTGGGGGCTCAATGGCTTCCACATTCCAAATGTAACTACCCATCCACAGTGTTTAACCACCACATGTGTCATACACCAGCCCTGTATGCTGTCTTGTTTGTCACCCAACCAGACCTACATACCAGTATGTGCCTAGTACCCTTTACCAACATATATATCCCACCTTCTCAAACAATCGCGATGTGTTCCTAACATGGGTTACACACCACACACCACACTCCATCTTGCAGCCATGTACTGGTGTGTAGGTATGTTGTGTATTGATGTGCGATGTTCTCTCACACATGTCATAGCAGGGGACATGCATTGGCATAAATATATATATATATATATATATATATATATATATATATATATATATATATATATGTGTGTGTGTGTGTGTGTGTGCGTGTGTATATATACACATGTGCATAGATATCATTATGTGTTGTTTAAATACCTATATAAATGTATAACTGCCTAAGGTTTTGTAGACATACACAGCTGTGAATATGTATCACACATATATGTATCTGTATGTGGGATGCATATGAACATTTGGACCACACTCATGTAACCCTCTTTACTTCATAGCTGAACTGTTCTGCCTTGCTGCAACACAGGCAGGTGTCACATGTGAACACAGACTACCATTAGGGGGGTATATATGGTGACAAACTTTAGATAAGCATATTATACTGCTATGGCAGTTGGGCATGCTATGCTACACTTTAACATGACTGTCCTGCAGGTGGTGTGGTCTCTCACCCATGTGTCTATCATGGCAGTATTAATACCCCCACCAGCCATTGGCCACAGTAATTTACAAAACACAGATATCATGGGTCACATCTTTGCCATTTAGTGCTGATCTGCACATTTGACAGGTATGTCCCACTGCCCACAGGGACTGGCACTATTGTCCAGTGCAGTTGTTGAGCAAAACTTCATTACAGGAACAAATACTGATGGCACATATACATCCTTTCACATTAAATATCATATTATTCTATGCCATATACTATATGCAAGTAAATGCATATCTGTTTCACATACATGTTATGTTTTTCTGCTGTAACACAACCCTGAGCTTTGTGACCTTTCTTGAAGTTTTTTTCTCTCTCTCTCTCTCTCTCTCTCTCTCTCATTCTTTCCAGTAGAGTGATTGAGCTGGTTTGAATAGATTGCAGCATGCTTTTGTTGGTATTGCACATGATCAGGTGGTGGCCTCTGCACCAGTCAGTGTCCACCAGTTGCTAATTGCATGCAGCCTGCTGTGTAGTACTTCAGATAACCACTGTCATGGCAACACTGTACTTTAAATTGCTGCCTTCTGTGGGCGTTGTCCCTTCACCTTTCCGGTATGGATGACATCCTTCCTGTGTGTGGACATCAGTGTTACAGACAGCAGGTAGCAATACCTCTTACAACAGAACCTGCAGATACAGGCCAAATCCACATTTGGGTAAGGTTCCAGACCTACAGACAGCGTGAGTAGTGTTGTGTGTAATGTATCTTGCTGTTCTTACAGGGGTTCTGTGTACATGGTACTTTTTCATGGAATGTTGTCTGTCTGCATAGCTCTCAAATGTGGGTCTATCCATATGATACCAGGGGGATTGGCTGTTAGGGTTTGTCTGTGCACCACACAAGTATTGTCCCACATATATCTATGGCATTCTGTCTGTTGAGTGTTATCAGTACACGGCTACATCCATTTGTATTTCAATGTCATATTCCTGCATAAGGGTGTGCTGCAATGAATCCTGTAAACCAGCAATATCCAGGGTTTGTAACAGCAATAATGCAAATATGGCCCTATGTTCCTGCCTCTGTCCTCCACATATATGCCAGTCTTTGTCCTGCTGTGATACAGGAAGGGTTGTTAGGTAATGGCCTATCATTATTTAAGACTAGCATTATTGCTATCATCCCAGTCATGTCATGGACTCCTACACTGACTGTTGGGCCAAGTCCATATATATGGGGGCAACAGCTGGAGAACACATATGTGCCCTTGTACATTCCAGAGATGTGTGTGGTACACAGTGTTCCTTGCCCTTGTACAGCCTTTTATGGGGGGGGGGGGGATTAAATACCATTAACTTAGGCTATGACACCTTTTCAGGGATATAACTGTTAAGACGAAGGTCATTCAGTGTGATAGTGAGATGTTAGGTTAAGCAATGGTATATGCAAGATACTGTGATATTAACACATGTGCTACATTTCCTCCTAGGGCTTGACTACAAGGTGTAATTGGAGGCTGCTGAACTACATCTGTAATTGTTGATTGTTATGTATCCTGAAGGCAAATCCTGTTTCTACTGTTGTACTAATTGAAGGCCTTGGCCTGGACAGCATAGTATGGCATATATACACATTGCTTGCATCTACTGTTTTGTGTGGGCCTTGCATTCATCACTGATTACATATTTCAAACTTTATGTGGTGTAAGTACTGGCATACATTATTGTATAGTACACACATAAATGTTATCTGTGTATGCATACCTGTGTGTCGTGTCATGTCCTTTGAACTGTGGGTGGGTATATGCTTAATGTCAGTATTCTCATTTGTGGGAATCGTTGCCACACTACACATTTCACAGGTGGCAGTTAAAGGGCTTGTGGCTGAGGGATATACTTTGCACCCAGTACTTCCACAATACTTCTACATATGTATGGCTACTGATACCTTTTGTGTGTGTATATGTGTATGTACCTATATATATATCTTATATGGCTCTATATATATATATATATATATATATATATATATATATATATATATATATATATATATATATATATATATATACATACATACATATATATATATATATATATATATATATACATACATATGCACATATGTATGTATCTAGATACAATTGATGTTACATGATTATTTGTGAGTCATACATTAATATATATATCTACATATAGCTGTCTATCTGTCTACATTTACATATATATATCTGTCCATATGTCCATGCATGTTAAAGCTCATATGTTAGCCTGTTCCTCATTCACTTGGCAATTGTCATGGATGATTGCAGCACTGAAGTCAGTAACTAGTGCCAACACTTTTGTATTTCAGACTTCATCTCTTTCTACATATGTGTTCTAATACATATAACTGTGTAACTAGCAACATTTTAAATGCATTAGAGCATTAGTTGACATATATCCCTAGTTGTACCCACAGTGTGCCACACTTTGTCCAGACTTCTTGCATTAACATGGTTGTGTGGTATGATATTAATACATTTTCTGTACTGTTGACTGATTGTGCTGCATGATATGTTTGTGAAAACTTCAGGTTATGTGTATTTGCCATGGTATAGTGGTAAATCACTTTGTGTATGGAGTGCAGGGTTCTGGGTTTGAACATTAAAGAGGCAGTTTATTTTGTTGCTAGGCAGAACAAGGGACGATGGCTACAGAGGAATTATGGTACTTTTAAGCAGTTGTAACCAGGTTTGCACGAGTTTGCGTGACAGTAAGCACTGCCAACCTCCGCCTATGTTTTCTTACAGTCAGGTAGCTTAGAATTTCTCAACCTGTGTAGGCATAGCTTACCCCCGCATAAACCCGAGCAAACCCACTCACTGCTGCTTAACAGTGCTTACTGCCGCTTACCCCCACACTAATTCCTTTAAAAGAAAAGAAAACTGGGTTGATAGGAAAGTGGTGAAAAACGGGGACAAAGAGGGAAAGACAGTAGCGAAAATAGCTAGGCATGTGCAGGAAAGGTATAGGAAAGGTACATAGCTGCACATTTCTTCTACAGCAAGAGCTGTGCATATAAACTATATCTGCAGATACATTTGGACCCTCAAACCCCTGGGAGAGGGGTGAGGACAGCATATATTCATTGTGATGTCAATTAGACCAGATTACATGTGTCCAATGGACACGTGTGCGCAATGGACAGCTATGTATGGGGCGAGATGTTTTTGTGGGAACAAATTACCCTTTTTTTCAGGTTAGAGTGGGATGTTGGGAAGGGGTAGTAGGTATATTTGGGGAGGTACATTGGGTAGGTTACAGACAAGACACACAAGATGCATACAAAGGCCGGTATAAGACACATGTGGGGGTAAACACTTTGGACAGGGAGGGGTGTTTGGAAGTCACAAGCCCATGAGCCCCCATCTGGAAACAGTGGGACTGAGATCCCCACCCATGGGCAGTCACCACTGCGCCTTCATGGCCCCGAAGATGGCTGTGCTGGGGGCTGTGTAGGAGGGGCAGGCTCACCCTCTAAAAGCTCAACTCGGCCCACAAGCTGGAGTAGCCGCTCTCAATACTCCAGATCGAGCTCCCTATGCACCACGGCCCAGACCTGTTGACGAGTGACAGGTTCCCCTCCGTGCCTACTCCAAGGGGAGGCAAGCCACATCCCCTGCAGCAGTTCCACCCAAAGGTGGGGCAGGGCCCATGGAGAAGGAGGTCCCAGGCTGGGCCCCAGATATGCTGGTGCCCGGTGCCATGACCAGCTGAAGTGGGACAGGTGTGCCCGCTGGGACCGGCCTTCCCTTATGAGCTGTGTTGTCACAGGTTTATGACAGATGTAGGTTAGTAACAGTCAACAGCATTCAAGATTAGTTATGACAGCATGTGTAGGAATTCCCATTAACCCAACACACCAGATTTAACATAGTTGCAGAGCAAACAGAACACATGCATGTATGGAACAACAATGGCCATTACAGGATCATGCAAGTTTCATTGATGGCAACGGGCCACCAATATGGGTACATTTTAACATGGCACACGCATAGAAACAAATGTGAACATTTATAAACCATTAGGGCATATGTCCCAACAAAAGTTTGGAGTGTACACATACCAGTTGAGGAGTGTCATTGGGTTTTTATGCACATATGGTAGGGGTGAGAGAGAGAGTTCAATTAACAACTAATATATCCTTGTAGTTTTCACAACATTCTTAGTCACTGCAGTGGTCTTTCCATTACATTTATTATTACACTGCACAATGGCCTTATATTGTACACTGGTATGTTTATAAGTTATTATACACATGACCTGTGTCTTACATACAGGCATGACAGGCTGCAGGTGTTAATGCAACTTATGTTGAGAATTGCTGTCATACACTTTGGGTGAGGTGCTAGAATGACAGGTTTGTTTCCATATACATTCTCTGACTATGTACATGTTTGACTATCAGTTATATGTCATTGACAGCTGCCTACATTTCTTGGATCATTACACTGGATGTTCAGAGGAACAGGGTACCAAGCTGGTGATATGGGTCATTTATCTGGACATGCTGGACAGATTGGAACAGTTGTGGGGTATGAATATGCACACAACTTACAATTTGAACATTCTAGCAAATTATGTACTGTTGTTGGGTGTAATTATGCATACAGCTTTCTATCCGAACATTGTATCAAAATCTGTACAGTTGTGGGGTATGATTATGCATACAACTTAGTAACACTCCCAGGATTCAAAGCCCTACTGTGTGTGACAAAATATTATAGCTAATATCACAGTACACTGTGCTATCAGGAAATTGATGTAAAGCTTTTGACTGTTTTCTATCTAAGTCTCCCTAACTTGTATGATATGACTGATCTCTTGGCACTTCCAACATTTTTATGCAGGACTTCATACCCATTTTATCTGCATGCCACAGTGTGGGTGACACTGCTTAAGATACAACAGTGCTATTTATAGTATGGAACAGATCACCAACATATGAGAGAAGAGTAAACAGAAGTACTCCAGCGGTTTTACCTTTATTCACAGACTGTTACATATTTATTTCTACTGGTACAACACTTTCTAAGGCTTTTATATTTATTTGTTATGACAGTACATGCAGACATAGGTTCAAAGGTAGGTACTAGGCTATCTGCCCGAAGGCATTTATAAGCCTAGCCAGACTGTGTTGGCTTTCGCCGCCCCCTTAGATTAGTTCCCTGTGCATTTGTCCAGCAGAGTCACTGAAGTGATCCCCGGGGTAAACTTTCTGTTTCCCATCCACTCATCAAGGTTTCTCTGGAAGAGTGTTAGTGAGGAGCTCTGCCTAATGTAGATTGGAATCTTGTTCCAAAGCATGAGAAGTCTCTGGGACAGGAATCTATCCCTCCAGCACGTACTATTTATTGTTGTGGTGAGGTTTAGATCCCTAGAGCATGTGGCTCGAGGGGATAAGGTTTTCTTTAGGTGGAGCATGTCCATCAGCTCTGGGTTGGACATGGCCTTGTATGTCAGGTAGAGATCACATCTGAGTACAGCTGGAGTTTCTTCAGTTGAGCTGCATAGGGCATCTGTTTGAGGCCAGTGATCCTCTTAGTGAGGTACTTCTGTGGTCTTTCCAGCTGTTGCAGGTGTCTTGTAAGATACATCCCAAATGGGGTGTTGTACTCTATGATGGGTCTGATGAGCGATGAGTGGAGGAGCACAATGACCTCTTTTGATCTAGATGCAAACTCTTTTGTGGTAAGGTGGGCCACGTAGAAGGATTTTCTAACCACTTTGGCAATGTGATTATCAAAGGAGAGATTACTGTCTACTTGGGTCCCCAGATCCCTTATTACATCTTCCATATTTAGGGGACTACCACCTATGTGGTAGTTTGTGGGTACTTTGTTTTTTCCAAAGAGGATGACTATGCACTTTTTGGCATTTAGCTTGAGGCCATGATTTTGACACCAGGTATCTGTCTCAGTGAGACCCTTTTGGTGGATGTCTGTGTCAGCCAGTGAGTCAATTATAGCCCCTAGTTTGCAGTCGTCTGTGAACTTGGTCAGCCATAGTCCTCCTCTGTTTGCCTGTACCTCTGAAAAGTATATGCCGACCAGGAGGGGTCCTAGGACTGAGCCCTGGGGAATGCCACTTGTAACCGGTTTAGAGTCAGACCTAGCTCCCACAACTCTTACCATGTGGGTTCTGTCCATGAGCCAGTTGGCAACCTATCTTGTGATGAGTTATGTTCAGGCTGGTGAGCTTGTCTATAATACCAGAATGGGGAATGGTGTCGATGGACTTTGCGAGGTCTAGGTAGGCTGTGTGTACCACCTTTCCTTCGTCTATAGCCTTGGTAACTGTCTCAAAGAAGCCCACCAGGTTTAGGAGGCATGATCTGCCCTTAACAAAGCCGAACTGGGTAGGGTCCAGTGTTTGGAGGTTCCCAATGTCTCTGTTAATGAGTTCCATGATGATGCACTCCATAGCCTTGCAGATTAAGCTAGTCAGGCTTATAGGGTGGTAGTTCCTGGCGTCTGTTGTGGCTCCACCTTTGTGGAGCAGAGTAACCGTTGCTGTGCGCCACTCTATGGGTATGTAACCTGTGGAGAGGCTGAGTTTGAACAGTGTGTTTAGGTGAGGGGTTAGTTCATCTTTGAGCTCATGTAGGATGCAGCCTGGGATGCCGTCCGGTCCCATTGACACTGTGTTTTTGGAGTTGGAGAGGGCTGATTACTAACCTGCCTCACGTCACAGCCTTTGCAGCAAAGCATCATGGCTTGTTGGTTCATAGCCCACTCATCTGCAGCTGTCAGAGAAATGCAGTGATATTTAGCCATACCTATCCACATTATACACAAGCTAGGCAATTATTTACTACTTAGTAGAATGAATACATACTCAGTACTGGGGCATTAGGCATCTGCTGAAACTCTTGGATCCACTGTTCCAGTGCATCCCCCCTCCACCGCTTTAGGTCAGCATGGTGGTGCCTGACCAGCTCACCAGTCTGGGGGATACCTGTGGCACTGGTGAGGTCACAGGCGAGACTGTCCCAGGCCTCAGTTTTATACTTTGAGCCCTGGTACTGGCTCTGCAGTAGTGTCTGACCATGGTGTTTTACCAGGAGCCATACCATGATTTTTGACTCATGGATGCCCCAGCGCTGCCTCTAAATCGAGTGCCTTTACCCACAGCAGCTGTTCTGCCTACAGTAGGAAGCGACAACCAGTTATGGGAAGTATTCCTACCTGTGGGGTTTAAATATGGCCATTTTCCCACACTTTCCCATGACTGGCCAGTTTTGAAAGGGCTAAGCTATGGGCATACCTGCTTACATAAGGTTGGTACTGCTTAAAGAGGTATACCACTAGGCAGATTGAATTGGCTCCCCTACACATTGCTTACACTTACTAACTTGAGCTGTGCTGTGGTTAGCATTCCTTAATAGTTAATTAGCATTATATTTGCCATTTGGCAGTGATTTATTCTTCATTATAGGTTATATATGTGTCTGGTATCCGCGATTCATGTGTACATACACTGTATGGGGACCTGGGGACTTCTACACTTTATTACAATAACACCTCAAATCTATGCTTACTGCAGTACTTCAGTTCACATATTTATGTTATGTAGCAGGTTATTCCACTTCACACTCTACATAGATTTAGTTCACATGTTTGGTTTGATTTTCCTGTGGTGAGGATTAGTTTGCTGATACATCATTCATATCTATTGCTATGATGACTTAGTGGTTAACTACTGTGACTATAGTGTACAAGGTCCTGAGTTTGAGCCTTGCAGAGGCAGTTTATTTTGTTGCTGGGCGGAACATGGGCCATTGGATACAGAGTGATTAAGGCACTTTAATGCAGTTCTAAGTGGGTTTACACAGGTTTGCATGATGGTAAGCACTGCTAACCTCTGGTTACAGTTTCTTACACTCAGTTTGCTTCTACTTTGCTTAATCTGTGTAGGCAATGCTTACCCCCATGCAAACACACTTAAACATGCTTACTACTGCTTATTTGTGCTTACACCTGCTTACTAGTGCCCTATTCATTATGACACTGACACTTCACATGTGCATTTAATGCAGTACTCCAGTTCACATTTAAATGTTATTATGTAGGTTATATGGCAAAAAGATGCTCATATACAGATTTCACATGGACAATGATATGTGCTGCAGTGGGACTCGAACCAGGAATGCCTGTTCATTAGGCAGGTGCTCTAACCACTACACTATTAAGGCGCTGCATCGTTTCCATATAAACTCCTTGTTATCCTCTTCAGCCTATTCAGCTGCTTTAACCGTAGCTAAGCAATGGGCACACCCATGCACCTACTATCAGCTGTACTTGAGGTTTTAAAAAAAATAAATAAAAGGGTTTCTTCATTTTATTTAAATGTACTGTTGCTGTAGAACACATGGGGACTGTTGGTGGGGATACGCGGACACCTATGAGCGGTCTCACTCATTTATTTACACTTTCTTCTGTACTACTTTGCAGGGGCGTGTTCATTCTAAAAACTCTGCTCTCAGACACGCCCCCTGCACTCGTCCATGCTCCATGTAGGATTTGGAGCTCAGGCAGCATGCCTTTATTAATATGCATGGCGCGCAGCCATCCTCCTCTTTAACTGCCGCTTCTGTACAGGACTAGATTAGTCCTGCACGGATAATTAGTAAATCCGGGGGACTGTTTTTTGTCTAGTATTCATTGGTAAAACATAGGCTCTTAATGCACTCATTCAGGGTTCTTTGAATGAATGCTGATGGGCAGGGAGCCATGATTTGATTAATTAATTATTCAGTATTCTCCTTTTGATTGTAAGGGAAGCATCATGTGATCTTCAGGGTATAGTATTAAGCTATGTTTTTTACATTTTGTAATTGTCTGATGAAGTTTGAACTCAGTTTTAAACAAAAAGCATGAAATAAACTTGTGGCAGCTTGACCATATCTATTGCAGTTTCGTTCTAGTGCCCAGGAGGCTTGTTTTGTTATTTTACAGTGAGGAAAGGACAAATATTCCAATTCTCACTGTACTGCGATCCAAAAAAATAAACATTGAGTTCCTGCGTTTATGCTCATGTGAGCGTTCCACATTTTGACTTTTCATCAATCTAAAGTAGACCCAAATTTCTGATTTCCCATCCACTGGTTCGTGTTGCACTTAAATAGGATTAGGGAAGGGCTCTGCTTCACATGGATGGGATGCCTTTTCTAAAGAATAGGGATTCTCTGAGATACATACATGTCCTTCCAAGATAGCCTATTAAGCTCACAAGCAAATATTAAATCCTTAGACCTTGTAGTTTTAATGCTGTTCATTTTGTGAATATGCAAAACATCCATCTGAATGGAACCAAGGATGCCTTGTAAGTTGTATGACGGGCGTAAATCGACTCTCAGCAGTCCAAAAAGGTTTTGAGGTGATCTGCATAGGACATTGTGTGTGTTTACATCCTGTATTCTTTTTTGTGAAGAAACTCTGTAAATGTTACATTTGTTGCAAATGCCTGGTCAGGTAAATACCAAATGGAGTGTAATACTCAATGATAGGTCTGTTGATGGCTGTGTACAATTACAAAATCCACAAACTGGTAAAATCTCAAAACACAAAAAATGCAAAAATTGCTACAGGGCACAGACCACATCATGGGCAATAAAACAACAAGATTTTATTAAGCGCTTTTAATCTTCCTAATAGTGAGACTTCTTCAGGTTAACACAATTATTTCTCTGGACCTAGATGCTATGAACGTACTCATAAAGTGAGTGACATAGAAAGCTTTTCTTACAACCTTAAACACATGTTGGTCAAAATAAAGGTTACTACCTAATGAGATCCCAAATCCCTTACAGCTGTGTCTAATTTTAGAGAGGTTTTATCAATGAGGTAGTTTCCCTGGGTAGCTGACTTTCCAAATGGTACTATTATGTATTGCTTGGCAGCACTGGGTGATAAGCTATGCCTTTTGAATCTAGTCATTTGTCTTTTGAGATGTTAGTGTCTTGTGTAAATGGAGTTAATCATTGTTCTTAGTTTGCAATCCCCTTAGAATTGACCTTGACTTCTAAAAAATAGATGCCAAAGAAAAATGGACCGAACACAGAACCTTAGAGGACTACACTGATGACAATATTCTTTGTGGAGGTAATTTCTCTAATCCTAACTTCCTGGGTCATTGCTGTGACCCAGATAGGTATTCAGTTTGTATGTAACGCCTGAGTGAGATATTGTATCAAATGTCTTAGCTAGGTCAAAGTAGGAAGTATATGTGCCATTTTGCTTGCATCCATTTCCTTGCTGACCTTCTCAAAGATGTCCACTAGTTAAAAAAAAAAAAAAAAAAAAAAAAAAAAAGCAGCACCCTATGTGGCAGTGGCTGCTTCGGCTTAACAGGAAAATGTGCATTATTTGTCTTGTTTTATGTCAAAATCATCAAAAAAGAACAAAATCTGGGGCAAATACCGAAGCAAAACTAAGTTAGGACAGAGGCAGCTTACTGGAAATTCGACACCTACGCTCACGGTGCAGAAGGATTGATGGGCTGCTGTCTGCGGGTCCTGTGAGGCCTACAACACTCCACAAACTACAGGAACTAGGAATTATACTCAAACATGGTCCAAATTGCCTTGTTCAAGCAAAACTGTCTGCAAGAAGGAAAAGATGTGAGAGAACAAGGAAGTGCAGATCTCATGCTGGACTCTCTGCCAGGTTAAAAGATAATCCATACAGGTCTGTACTCCCATCCTTGCTACTGGCCAATGTTCACTCTTTGGATAGAAAAATGAACTACATAAGACTGGAGTTAACCATTCATAGCAAGGTGAGGAACAGATGTGTGCTTTGTTTACGGAGACATGGATAAACAATAATATAAATGATAGCTCAGTCTATGTAGAAGGGATTACATTATTTAGAGGAGAGAGAAACCAGTCACTCTGCAGAAAATCAAGGGGAGGGGTGTCTGTATCTAGTCAATAATAACTGGTGCACCAACTGTGAGCTGGTTACTAGACATTGCTCTGAAAATATCAAGTTTATGCCATTGAAATGCAGACCTTTCTATCTGCCCAGAGAGTTCACTGCCTTGAGCATCACAGGGGTGTATATTCCACCCAGTGCCAATATGAACGAGGCACTGAATACACTTTACTAATCAATCAGTGAGCTACAAAAAACAGAATCCAGAGTTTGCTCACATAATAGGGATGATTTTAATCAAGCAAATCTGAAAACAGCTTTACCTCATTACTTCAAACATGTGGTCTTTTCAACGAGGGGAGAGAACATTATGGATAAGGTCTATACCAAAATCAAACTAACATATAAGGCAGTACCTCATCCACATCTGGGTAACTCAGATCATCTCTCCATTATGCTGCTATCGGCATATAGGCCATTGTTAATCAGAGGAAAGCCATCCAGGAAACATATAAGGGTATGGCCAGAGGGAGCAGTCTCAGCACTCCAGGACTGCTTCAAAATAACGGACTGGAATATATTCAAGGAAGCAGCTACTATGGACCAGAATATTAACCTGGATGTGTACACAGAGTTCATGATGGCCTATATATCAAAGTGTGTGGATAATGTAACAGGCAACAAGAGTATCATCAAA
Organism: Protopterus annectens; assembly: GCF_019279795.1. Taxonomy (NCBI): domain Eukaryota; kingdom Metazoa; phylum Chordata; order Ceratodontiformes; family Protopteridae; genus Protopterus; species Protopterus annectens. Next base: position 464,269,928 of record NC_056748.1, read on the forward strand.
CGAGTGAATCAGAAACCCTGGCTCACAAGTGGAGTATACAAGCTCTTGAAGGCACATAATGCTGCCTTTAAGTCTAAAGATGAAGATGCCCTTAGGGAAGGAAGACTGAAACTAAATAGAGGAATAAGAAAGGCTAAGTGGGCCTATGGATAGAAAATTCAGGGCCACTTCTAGAACCTGAGTGACTCCAGACATCTGTGGCAAGGTATACAATCTATATCAGACTACAGGCCCCTACCTTCTCAATGTGATGATAACAGAATTTCTCAATGAGCTCAGCACCCGCTTCAGTATGTTCAAGGAGGGAAACAATATAACGGCAACTAAACTGTCCACCAACCAAGAAGATGAAGTGCTCTGCCCTCACCCAGTGGATATTCAAAGGGTGCTGCAATGGGTAAACCCAAGAAAGGCAGCTGGTCTTGACAAAATTCTGGGATGGGTGCTCAGGGGCTGTGCCTAACAATTAACTACTGTTCTCACTGACATATTCAACATCTCTCTGCATCAAGCCACAGTACCCAAGTGCTTCAAGAATACAACCATTATACCACTGCCCAAGAAGTCTCCACCCTCAAGCCTGGATGACTACCGCCAGCAGCTCTCACCTCCACTGTAATAAAGTGCTTTGAGAGATTTGTCAAAGACTACTTAACATCACATCTTCCTGCAACATTGGACCCACTCCAATTCATTTATAGATCCAATTGTTCTACGGCAGATGCCATCTCATTGGCACTTCACTTATCCTTGGCACACCTGGAGAACAAAAACTGCTATGTCCACATGTTATTTATTGACTTCAGCTCAGCCATCAAAACAGTCATCCCCCAACATCTCATTGAGAAAGTGGTCCATCTGGATGTTAGCACTCCTTTATGCAGCTGGATTCTGGACTTTCTTATTGACAGACCAAAAAAGGTATGTATAGGCAACAATACCTTGATGAACATCACACTGAACAATGGAGTACATCAAGGATGTATCCTGAGTCCCCTGCTGTTCACCATGATGACACATGACTGCATCACTAGGTATAACACAAACTGCTTACTAAGTTTGTGGATGATACTACAGTGGTGGGTCTCATCAGCAATGATTATGAAAAAGCCTACAGAGAGGAGGTGAACCAACTGATTGTTTGGTGTGACAACAACAACCTGGTTCTCAATGTGAATAAAACAAAGGAGATAATAGTAGACTTCAGGAATCTACACAAGGCTCATTTTCCACTCACAATCAAAGGAGAACCAGTGGAAAAGGTGAGAGCACCAAGTTCATGGGGGTGCATATCGCTGAAGACTTGTCTTGGTCAATAAACACTAATCACACTGCCAAGAGGGTGCAGCAGCATCTACATTTTCTAAGAAGGTTAAGGAGATCAAAACTACCACCTTCAGTTTTCACAACCTTCTACAGGGGTATCATCAAAAGCATCCTGATGAATAATCTCTCTGAGTGGTATGGAAACTGCATGGTTTTAAGATCACAGATCTCTTCAGAGGATGGTGAAAGTGGTGGAGAGAATTATCAGGTCCACACTACCATCTATCCAGGACTTGCACTCTGCTGGGTGCCTCAGCAGAGCCATGAAAATAGTCAAAGACTGCACTCACCCTGCCCATGTTCTATCTTCGTGTTTGTCTTCAGGCAGGAGATACTGTAGCTTACATTGCAAAAAACACCAGATTTAATAGAAGCTTTATTTCCACAAGCCATCAGACTTCTGAACTCCAGTAATAACATATATAGTTCGTTGAGGTGTGGTTACAACACTGAAGTAATTCACAGACATATGCAATAACTCTATGAAAGTACAGTCTTAAACCTTATGCACAATATTAATGATGCAAGTTAAAATTCTGTGTAATATGCTATCAAAACATTCTAATTACATCAGCACATTCCAGTTTTATCAACACGTTCTGATTCTATCATTCTGATTATATCAGCACATTCTGATTTTATCAACACATCCTTATTTCATCACGATTGTCATTGTAACCAGTTAGCAATGTGGTTAATGACACATTGTGGGCCGGATTCATGAAGGCTTACACAGAGTCTAAGACTAGAGTAAGACTCCATGCAGCCAACATGTCTGCCGAGCGATCCAGGAACAGCCGGCAGGGGCGTGCAAGAGAGCTCCTAAAACGACTCTTACATGGACTGGGTTAGGTTATGCAAATTACCTCATTTGCTGCTGAAAGCTATGCAAATGAGGTAAATTTGCAATCCAGGAAACACTAACCTGTCCGAGTAAGAGTAGTGTTATTTGCAAAAATGTACTCAGTTGTCAACTGAGTACCGTTTTGCAAAAAGCAAAACGGAGCCATGACAGCTCCAAATAAAGGATGCATCTAGTTGAGGAAGCATGCCAATGGCCAAATATATGGCCACTGGCATTTTATTCCGTTGCAAAATAAAAAAAAAATATTTTTTTTTACCCCGATCTCCAATGTTTAAGCGTAGCACAGCGCCGCGCAAAGGTGCTGCACTCTAAAAACCAGAAAACCAAAAAATAAAAGCCACAAATAGGGATTTTATTCAAAATATTAATTTGCCATGCAAGTGAATGGCAGGCTGAAGACAACATGGCTACTGAGTAGAGGTTGCTAAGGGGGGAAGCTCAGTCTGAGAGATGTAACTTAGCACTAGTAGGCAATCCTATAAAAACGAGGATAAGGATAGTGAATCCCAATATTTCCTGCTATGTGAACCATGTCCCTAGAGTGTAAGAGTAGGAAAAGGGGAGTAACAGAGTAGGAGATGGGTGACATCATGAGGGGGTATGTATGAAAAAGACTGTAAGCTTATTGGAGCAGAGTGGCATGTTGTTGCTGTGAGTTACTCAGGACTAAAAGAGGTGTGTCTACAGTTGTATAAACTGAAATCAAGAAACTGAAGGTGTACGCCGTGGCTATCACTAAAGTTTCTTGCAAAGCTGCTTACACTGTGTGTGCGCATGTGCGTGTAAACCCGTCTAAGCCTGTGTGCACGGGTGTGCACCCTTGTAAGCCTGTGTAAGGCCGTCTAAGCTAGTATACGTGAATGTGCACCCGCCTAAGCCCATGTAAGCCCGTGTAAGCCTGTGTGCGCACGTGTGAGCATGTTTGCGCTTGTTTGCGTGGCGCTGCCCCTGTGGAAACAGAAATGGGAAAAGGAAGGAAAGGAAGTAGTAGGAAGTTAACCAAGGTGAACTAGCAGAGCTGCCAAGTGACATCAATCAGAATCAGCCAATTACACAGGCAGTACACTAGCCCAGCCCAGCCCGGCACCTAAAACTCTGCAAACAACATTCTCCCATGTTTTTCTCAGAAACACTGCAACACTGCAGTCAACAAAGAGAAGTGAAAACTTAAAAAGCTTAAACTGTGACATAAAAATGTTAGGGACTGCCATTGCTGTTATAAGGCAACATGTGCAAGATGCTGATGGTGGTGCTATTGTGAATGCTGCTGAGCAACCCACAGTGAGGAGATGGAGAAGAGTGTACAGACCCAGGGTAACATACCAGGGGCTACATGAGCTGGAGATAGTGGAGCACTATATAGTGGACAGAGAGCTCCTGCAGCAAATTGTTGAGCTGTGCAGGCCATGCCTCACACACAAAACCAACAGAGGGGAACCCATCCCAGTGGAAACCAAGGTATGTGTTGGTCTAAGAATACTAGCAACAGGTACCTTCCAAAGACCAACTGGTGATACGATGGGGATTTCACAGGCATCAGCATCAAGGGTACTGCACCAGTTCCTGAATGCCATGTCAGCACATGTCGGTGATCATGTATATTTCCCCAATTCCCATGAGGTATTGGCCAGCAATATACGTTTCTTCCAGGAAATAACGGAATACCCTGAGATAGTGGATGCAATTGACTGCATGCACATACACATCAAAGCACCAGCTGGTGAGCGGGGTAGGGCCTACACCACAACGGCTTCCACTCCATCAACTGCCAGGTCATGTGCGATGCCCAGGGCATAATACTGAATGTGTGTGCTGGCTGCCCTGGAAGCTACCACGATTCCCATATCTGGCATCTGTCGCAACTGTACCAGACATTTGCAAATGGTGACATCCCTGACTTTCACCTAGTGGGGGATGCTGGATACGCACTGCAGCCATGGCTGATGACACCCATCAGAAATGCACACACACCTGAACAAGAACTCCATAATGAGGCACACACACAAATACGAAATGTAATCGAGCATGTGTTTGGGATGCTCAAGTCATGGTTCCAGTGCCTGGACACATCTGGTGGAGCCTTGCAGTACTCACGAACTAAATGTGTCCAAATTGTTATGGTATGTGCCATTCTACACAATATGATCCTGCGAAAACAGCTGCAGCAGGAACAGCATGGGGCAGGGCCAAACAGCCCACCACCATTGCCGAGGCCTGCTCAGGCACAGCGTGACTCGGAGGAGAAACAACCTGAGCCTGCCCCAGTAGACAGAAGGAGGCATGCCCAGTATGCCTTGCCCTTGGCAAAGAGGCAACACATAGCACATACACTGGCACAGTAGGAACCCTGGAAATGATACTTTTCACTGACTCGCACATAAAATAAAAGGGATGCCTTACTTGACACTACCTGTTTCCAAACATGTATAGGGAGTGTTGTATGTGCATCCAACATAGGCAGCCCTGCAGCACCATCTGATGCATGATTGCCATGTTTTAAGCAATATAAAGCAGTGCTAAGCAGCTTTTACCAATATCTAGTATATGTAAACAAAATTGCTCGTGCAATGTTGGCCAAGGTCGGCCAAAGTTGAGCAAAGTCAGTTAAACATGCTCATATCTGCTTTACTGTACCTTAAGCAGTCTGGTCTGGCTAGCATGAAAATAAAAAGCAGTAACAGGGCTTGAACCCAGGATGCTGTGCAACCACTAAGCCATGATAGCATTACAGTGGTACAGACACAGCAGGACAATTGTACACTAATGCAAACACAAAGCAATGCTGTATCGTGCCCCTAATGAGGCAAATGGGGAACCTCACCCACATGCCTATGCAGACAGAGAACATCAGGCAAGGCGTTGTGATGTGGGTTGTGTAGGCTATGAAGTCGCAAGCTAATATATGTGGCAATGGATGCTAAGACCTGTAGTACACTAGTATGCCTCAAGCCAGTACGATAGGCAACAGTACAGACTGTAATGGTGTCCTGTACATAGCCGTGTAGGCACAGCAAATGTGTATAAGTGTCAGGTGAAACCCACATCCTATGTACACCCACAGTAACAATCCGGTGTACCCACGGTTAGAAATGTACAAAGAATAGCTGCCCCCCCGTATGTAGAAATGTTGATAGGTCTATGCAAAGTGTCTCAAGGAAGCCCTGCAGGCACAGCATGATCCCTGTTGATCTATGACACAAAGGTGAGCCGTGCTGTAAAAGTACACCTTGATTTACCATACACATATGGTATAAATGTGTATGCTGTGTGTGCTCACACACTCCAACATATGTAGTGGATTTCATTCTGCATCACACTGAAAGGTCATACTGGGCATGCTCACACACTTAAACAAACGAAGCAAATGTCAGGCAGGAAGATACCAAAAGGTCATACTGGGCATGCTCACACATGTAGGCTAAATACGGATGTGATCATAAGGGATCTATGGACAAATGTGTATAGTCATTTCTACTTCCAGAAACACATTCACAAGGTGGTCTGAAAATCCTGCTATGTGTACACACAAACTTCCAAGGTCTGTGTATGTAGGTCAAAGGAGGTTGCCACTACTCAGCAGTCATCAGACCTGTCAGAGACTACCACAACACACTTGCGAGGAATCTGACTAGGCACGTTCAGCAACTAGAAAGAACAATGAAGAACCTTAACGAGGATTACTGGCCTCAAATAGTTGCCCCATGCAACAAGAATGAATGTAACCCAAGCTGTACTCAGTTGCATACAGTCTACGCAGGAGATCTCTGCCCAACAGACAGGTCCATGTCATGGTTACACTCAGATCTGTTCTGAGTTACAGCTCAATGGCACTAAATGTACAAAGCCAACTGATATTGGCAACATCCTGGCAGATAGGAACAGTGTTAACTTACCCCCCTCTCACCCAAGAAAGAGCACATGTCTATAATGGAAGACTGCAAAGTTGCTGTCATCATGGCTGCACAGGTAAAAAGCACTCTCCAAAGCCAGTATCACAGCAGCCATGGGACTAGATAACTTCCCAGGCTGTGTAGTATCTACATCCCTGAAGTAAATATTAACATGGAAGTTCTGCGGCTACTGACGTTTCCAGAGGACTGCAAACTAGGAGCCATCATTGGAAACACTAAAGATGTGGACATCCTACAAAAGGGCCTCACTGCGACAGATGGCTGTTGTCCAAGCCATGGGCTGTAGCTCAATGCCAAAAGGTGCATTATCATCACCTTTGTTAAAATCTCTGTAGCCAAGAACTACAACATAGGTGATAGTATACCTCACACTTTAAGTGTGACAAGATACCTTGGGTCACGGGTGGACAGTGGATAGAACTGTGATAAGCACATTCCCACAGTAGTCAGGAAACCCTCTTATGTGGCACATCTCATCACAAAATATGTCTCATGCAGAATAAAAGAGGACATTGTTCCCCTCTACTCACCACTCACTAGAACTATAAAAGAGTTCAACGCCACTGTTGCTATGTACCTCACAAGACAACAACAACTGGAAAGCCAGCAGCAATACCTCACAAAGAGCATTAGTGGCCTGAAATACATGTCATACACAGACCATCGCAAAATGCTCCATCCGTACTCCCTTGCATATTGCCTACTCAGAGGTGTTCACTGCGTAACATCCAAAGCTACGTCAAACATGCAGCTGTTGCATATGATCCACATAAAACACTCACAATCACCCTGACCTTTGGACCCAAGACCACGAGTGAAATACAAAAGGAAGTGGTGTAGCCATTTACCTTATGGATATCCACACCTCCAGGTTACTGCCACAGCATGATTCCTTGGAGACCATGTAAGTGCAACTAACATTGGGCAAAGCTGCCCATCAGATTGTAGCCTGCTACAGATCATGTACCTTGTCTCAGGAACCTCACTCAGTATTCTGGCGAACAATGGCAAATATAAAGGTCCTACCAAACACCATTATATGAGGAGATTACAACTACCCAAACAATGAGTGGGTGAATTATTCATTTACAACGTCTTTTGCCCAATGTGTCCTAGAGTTAAGAAACTCTAACACCCTGGAACAGCTGGTCAGCACGCCCACTAGAGGTGACAACATACTGGACATGATCATCACCAACATGGAGTACCAGTGTTCCACAACATAAATAAACCCCTTGCTGGTAAAATCAGATCATTCAGTAATCACACTGGACATCCACATCCCACCCCCACACCCAGTCAATGAAACCACTGTGAAGACATTTTCAAAAGCAAACTGCACACTTCCCAAGACCAAAGTGGAAAGTTCCAAAGCCCTCTTGCTATAGGATAATGGTATACAATCTGCCAAATCATTTATGCATCCTATGAGCATCTACAGGGATGCATGGATCGAGACATCACAAATAAAACCAAGATGCACTCCTCCAAAAATAAGAAAACAATCTGGTGGTCATTGCCCATAAATAAGCTAGACAACAGAAGGAGGAAACTAACACCTGATAGTGCCAACTTCACTAAAGGAAAGGCATCACTGATCATTATTAGGATGAAACAATGATCGCTGATAAAATAATCAAGCACAGTTTCTAAAGACAAATTGCCAAGGAATGTAAGAATAACAACCACAAAGCCTTCTGTAGCTATATCAGTCATGTAGGTGTCAACTTCCAAATATCCTGTCAGCTACTGAAAAAAGTAATGACATACACCAAACCAACTTTCATTGCCCACACCCAGGGGGACAAGTGCAGTGTAAACTCCCCCCATCACCCCCAAAAGGGCCTGTGTCTATCACAGAAGGATGCAGAGACACAGACGTCACAGACATGCAGGTAAAGACAGCCCTCACCAAAGCTAAGAACATAGCATCAATGTGACTGTAAGTTGTCCCAGGCTGCGTCTTACACTAGGCCCACAAGGAACTACACCCTCACCTACACTCACTGTCCAGACTCAAGTGTATCACAGGCTATGCACCCAAAGAATGGCATACACTAACAGTCATCCAGCTCCACAAAGGGTGTGCCAAAACAGAACCTGGAAACCATTGCCCAGCATGTGCACTCAGCCTGGTCTACAGAGCTATTGAGCAAATCATCATGGAACCCATACACTGAGACATTGGAGATCTCCAGACACTGGACTCTACACAACTTTGCCTTGTTAAAGGCATAGCCTGGCTCCCAAACCTAGTTGACTTATTTAAAACAGTTACCATGAACATAGATGGAGGTGAAAGTAGTCCACACAGCCCACCTGGACCTCACTAAGGGCTTACCACACCATTCCCCACTCCGTCATCATGTACAAGTGTACCAGCTTGAACATGAACAGCTATGTCACAGGATGGGTGGCCAAGTGGCTCACAGATCAAATACACATGTTCATAGTTGCGGGTGCCATGTCCAACTCTAAGCCAGTCACAAATGGCATCTCACAGGTCTTGGTCCTGGGACCCCACCTGTTCAGTCGATACTGCTCAGAGGTACAGGCAAGCATGGCAGGTGTAAGGCTGAACAGATTTGCAGATGACTGGAAACTGTGGTCCATAATTGACTGCACAGCTGATACAGACATCCTCCAGAAGTGTCTTACAGAGACAGATACTTGGTGTCAAAACAATGCCCTCAAGCTGAATATCAAAGAATGCATAGTCATCCCCTTTGGGTAATACAAAGTGCACACAAATTACCTCATAGGTGGTAATCCAGCATGTACGGAGAAAGTCATTATGGCCCTGGGGACACAGGTAGATAGTAAACTTACCTTTGATGATCACATGGCCAAAGTGTTTAGACATTCCTTCATTGTAGGCCATCTAATGTCACCTAATGTAACACACTTCGTATAGTCTGATGATGTCACCATCCTACAAATATACCTGTGGAAAAGAATACTCCCAGTAATCTGTATAGCGTGTCATGTTAATGCGTATTCCTCTAGTATCATGAAGTAGTTAGGTAGGGGTTTGAATCCTGCACCGGGTATTTGTGTGTGTGTTCCCCTTGGGAAGGAACAACCTTTTAGGAGAGTAGTGAAACACCTTACAAGTTTTAATCTAACCTTTGTCAAGTCTGATGATGTCACCATCTTACAAATATACCTGTGGAAACAAGAACTGATAGTAATGTGCATAGCGAGTCGTGTTAATGTGTACTCCTCTAGTATCATGAAGTAGTTATGGAGGGGTTTGAATCCTGCACTTGTTGAGTGCGTGTGACACTGTTGGTCAATATGTTGAGGGTTTTGCTTTTACCACTGCATGACATATCAGTATGCATTGCGCATGTGAGCTAGCTGTATGTCAAATACATATCTGTACATGATACCTCAATGATTGCATGTGTGGGAACCCGGCTTTCTCCAAGAACACAGCTGTCATCCTTGCCAGACTGTGCTGCTGCTTCCCAGACCTTAGGTCACATCTGTATGCTTGTGACAAGCCCAGCCACTGCAGTGATCCCTGGCCTAGGTCATCTGTGTCACACAAAGTCATTACAATTCCTATTGGAATGTGTGAGTGAGGGTCTAAGGCCAAGGTATATGTCAGACCTGTTCAAACGCAGCAAAATCTGTCCATGATGACTATTCATAGGTGTAGAACAAACTGTGGATATGCATGCAGACCCCTTATTGCTTATGGGATCCACCAAGGGATTCCAAAATACCTTTGGAAATGTGATTAACAAAGGAGAGATGACATAACACTTGGTTGCATGTACACATCTGTACCTGTTCATCATGCTGGTGGCCACTACCTATGTGGTACTGTGGGGATAATATGTTCCTTAACGGTGGATGACTATGCTTCGTTTGGCTTATAGCTTTACAGCATGGGTTTGACGACAGGCATCTGTCTGTATGATACCCTTGTGGAGTATGTCTGTGCCATCTGGAGAATGCATTATAGGCCACAGTATGCATTACCAGACGTGGACGGACATATCCCTACTGTGATTGCTTGCACCTATGAGAGCTATATGGCAAACAGGAGTGGTCTCAGTAATGGGTGCAGGTGAATACCAGTGGTTACTGGCATTGTATAGTACCTGAAGGATCCAAATGTTGCGGTGTGTCCTACATCTGTGTGTCGGTTGTCAAGATATCATCTAACAATTGGTTATGGTCAGGATGTTGAAGTGATGTATACCACCAGAATGCAAAACAATGACAGATAGTAACAGTATCACCCACAGCACAGTGTCAAACCATGTCATACACACATGTGTAGTCAGGTTCCGGAATGTGTGTAGTACAATGCATACTGGTCACCCATAGAAACTATGGAGTGTTACTGTGTAATACAGAGCATGTCACCCTGGCCATGTGTCCACTATGCACGTACATGCAGACAGTGCACCTCCACCATGTTCACAACTGTACACCTGCAAATCTGTGCTACACACATCCCACACATACTGCCCACTCTCTAATACATGCTGCCAATACTGCACACATCAGCCAATTGGCACGTGGCCGGACAATACACAGTTGGAACCAACACTGGTGTAAACAACACTACAATGACAATCATAGCTTTAATACATCATGCCTGCTCAGCTACACCTTCAAGCATATCATTACACTCTACAGCTGACAACATGCTAACATTGCTATACTGCTATATAGACACCCTGTGCATCAGCACAATGGTAGCCTGTTCCTGCATCAATGTTACAGATGACAAGAGGTGGCACAGGTTTCATCATATGCACAGGGTGTGTTGTTGGTTCGCCAGAGGCCTACAGTGAGCCATCCAATTGACATGTATGTGTGTGTGTGTGTGTGTGTGTGTGTGTGTGTGTGTGTGTGTGTGTGTGTGAGGGGCAAGAATACTGGAATGGGCCAATGTTGTTGTAATGTGTGTGGGTATGTGTTAGCCCTAGGTGTCTGGAGTATGTGTGTGTGTCTGCATGCATACAGTTCCACAATGTCGCTGCCATATATGGGTATTTGTGGGACAGCCACAGACTGTACCTGTGAGGCTTTACAGATCACCATCTCTGGCCACGGATATGGTACCTGTGCCTGGCAGGGGTGCTACTGACACTATCAGGCACTAAGCCAGACTGGGTACTATCCCCAGAGGTAGATGGATGTACACTGGACACAGGTCCCTGCTGGGACTGTCCAGAGCCACGTGCACATGGTCTACTAGGACATTAGCCCACCCCCAACATTGCTGGGGCTGGTACTGGCACTACGGGAGCGGCTGTGGCTTGAGGGACATCTGTGGTGACTGCCAGCTGCTGATGTTGTTGGCATATGTCCACATTGACGTCTCAACAGTCCCACACTGTCCTGACACATGGACAGGACATTGCAGAGGATATCTAATGTCTCTCCCCAACGTCTATCAGAGACCTCGATGTAATGTCAGATGGCACCTGCTAGGTCACAGATACTGTCAATGACAGTGGTGTTATGGGCCCTCAGTGCCCTTAGTCCCTATCTGGTGTACCGTCCATATGTGCCTGTGCCTCCATGACAGCCTGGAACATGCGTGACGTTGTCAGACCTGTGGCACATCTGCCAGTGGCATGATGAGCAGCAGTGCTCCTACGAGAACCCCTGGACATCTGCCTATGTGGTACCCTTCCAGACATCTGGGTATGGCTGCTGTGTTGGGATGCACGTGCCATGGCATGGATACCACACTGCCCTGGCCAATGCCAACAGTACACTGTCCCTCAGCTATGGGCATTGTTGATGGATGTATTGGCAGTATGACTGTATGCATGGATGGGGTGGACAGCTGTGTACTGTCAATTGGTGGCCCAAAGACAGACCCTGGCAACACACCTGTGCCTCAACACACCTATCTTCATTATCACTATGTGGCTCAGTGACATCAGTTTCCCTGCTGCAGTGAACCAGCCCTAACACAGCACCTGTGGGAGGGAGACAGGAAACATACTTTACGACCTGTACATGATGTCAGCACACATGCATACATGCACACATGAACACATGAACACATGCACACATGAACACATGCACACATGCGCACATGAGCACATACACACATGAACACATGCACACATGCACACAAATACACTCCTCACTACAGCAGATACCCACACACACCACCAGCAATCCAAAACATACTTAATAGTGGTTGAAGGTGGGTTACAGTATCACAAGGCAAACAGTCATATCACACATCAGCATGTAGAAAGTTTGTTGCTCAAGACCATGCAGTGTGAGTGTAGACAGCCCATGTTAATAACAGTATACATGGCTTTGGTACATGTGTGTTGTTGTTCAGTGATTGGCCTCACCCTGGAACACAATGTGTACATGGACACAACATTGCTGTGCAAGTATTAAAAGGTCTGCAATGTCCTGTGCACCATCACTCACAGGTATACATACCATGGCTTGATGTGCATCTGTGTGTCACATAGATATCCATTTCTGATCACAGTGTCTGTGTCTGTAGCAGATAATTGTGGACACAGGTTTAGCACATGCATGCTATGTATACACACAGGATGAGTGGTGCATGTACACGTGATGGAATACCATTGCTCAACATGGCCATTGTACAGTGGGTATGGTGAGTGTAGGACATATTGTGGACATGCCAGTGCCAGCCATGACATGGCATGCTACAACATGACTGCAACATTAAACATCACACTTACCCAATGTGTGTCATGTGACCTATACACTCAATAGCATTACAAGACATATGTGTCACTTTGTACAAATGGTGATTGTTATGCATATTGTGTATAGGTGCATATGTTTGCACACACACAACATTGAGGTGCATAGCAATGACTACTATATGTAGTACTGTGGTCACTGTAACTGGATGGAGTGTAGTACCATGAGCCATCATCATCATGCATCATGTGGTTACTCAAGGCTACTAATGTGTGCCAGACTGCCACCTAGCATGCTGTACCTGAACTGCAGTACTGTGGCTACAGTCACAATTACACAGCCACTTGTTACATGGGTTTGTAAGGTGCCCAATAGGGAGCATTGACTAACATGAATGTGCTATGTGTTGAAGAGTGTCGCACAGCCCATTGATAGGCCTCTACCTCTCAGGTATATTATGTGTGCTGTGTGGATGACATGTGGGATACTGAAGTGTGACCCTACAGCGGGTGTCTGGATATGCTATGTGTAGCATGTTAAGGTGTACTGCGTATGACAAAGTTGTGTATGTTGTGTACATGTGTATCAACTATGCCTATCCAATGTCCAGTACGGTGTTGCTACAATTGTGTGTGATGCTCTGTGTATTGCATGTGATTGAGGCAACTACTGTCATTACTGAAATATGCATAGTCTCACAGCAAACATGCACAGCATGCATTATGCGTAGGTGTGTTACATGTACATGGCCTACACCTTACCTATGACATGCACATTTCATTAGCAATATTAAAATTATAACACACTCACCAGCATCGACTGGCTGCCTTGCTGTTACACCAGAGGGACCTACAAAAATATGAGACAGTTTGTCAGTGGCCACAACTGTGCCATTGCTACTGTGAGTTTGCTAAACTACAGTAGTACAACAGTCGACAGTCACAGGCGTACAGATTATATTCAAAATATCAGTATTGCACAACACTATGCAGCACAACTGCTAAACACACAGTACACATGTCACATATGCATAATCTACCAATACAGGTAACAGTATTCTACAGATAGGTCATGTTACCTGCACGCTCCATGTCAACATGCTGGGTGGCTCTGGCCTCCATGATGACACATGTAAGTTGCTGTTCCTGTGGTTGGCCAGGAGCCACCACGCTTAGGAGCAGCTCCTCCACTCTGGTGAGGGGGGATGAATGGCAACCCCACCACCTATGGCAAGCTGTTGTCGACGGATATCAGACGCACGCCGCCGGACATGTCTAATTAAATCACTGCAGTGATGGCATACCTGCTCATATGTCCGGTTATGCATGCCTATGTCATTTACCCGACGAACGAGATCTTGCCCCAGTGCAGTCCTGGCTGGTTCTAGAGAACAGCAGGGTGTAGTGCTGCACCAGGCTATTGTGTATTTTGGCTTCCTCTGCAGCTGTATAACACAGATTTCTTTGGTGGGACATGCCACTGGAAGACAATTAAACAAGATGTGTAAGCAAGTCATGTGGCACACTTAACATCCTAAAGTACAGATATCAATTACCTGTCATATTTCGCATCCGATTGGTTGTCAGAGGATACACATGTTCAACACCACATATTAGTGCTCAGGCTACAACTGGCTGACAGTGCCTGCCTCGCTCTATATATCAAACCATGTTCTGCACAGCAGCAAAGAGAAGCCAGCATGTAAGACTATACACCAGAACATGGCACACTGTATGTGACACAATGCACCACCTAGCCACAGGAGGTATATATCAAGCTAATGCATAAAGAAAGATGTCATCCATTGCAATGAATGTAAAGTACAGTTACAGTATTATCAGTATACCACAGTAGTCGTTGATGCCAACCCTCTGCCTAACATATGTGCACAGTTGTTAATATAGGTGGCATACTGCTGTACTAGACTATACATGTTGCTAGGTACACACGTATACCCTGTAACACAGATATGATTGAGGGCATGGTACAGGCATAATTACACACACATCAGACATACATACAAAACACAAATGTATGTCAACCCAGATGAGCTTTACCTGTGTACCATACAGTACTGTGTGTCACTACTTACAAAACCTTATGCCTGAGGTATGTAATCTGTGAGGACTACTGGGAACACACAAAACAGTGTTTCCAAGCAATGTGAACATACACCATACTGTACTGTTTAGGCCTACAGCTTAAGGTAGTACTACAGTTCATATGGGAATTGGATTCACCAGCAGTACCACTCACTAAGCATACATGTATTGCTTTAGCCTACAATGGGACACCAGAGTCGACAACAAGGGTCTACGTCACACCGTATGCCATACTGCTTTTTCTACCTAGCAATAGTATACACATCTTTTGCTGGGATCACAGCTAGGACACAAACTACCATGACAGAAACAGTTTCAGACTAAGCTATCACACCTTTACAGACCTTGCACACATTCACCAGCACATTCACCATCACACTCAGTCAACCTCACATAACAATTATTGCACTAAGTACATGTGTGTGTGCATTGTGTCATAGGTAGGTAATACGCTATTGGCCCTAGGGCCTACAGCAGCCTAGCCATACGCTACCCTGGCCTTTGACACACATGTAATTTAATTTCACTTGCCTCTGTCAAACAGAGCCACAGAGGTGATTCCCGGGGTGTATTTCCTATCTCCCAAACAATCATCAGGAGTATTTATGACAACTGCTAATGAGGAGCTTTGTTTGCTATTGATAGGTGGTTTGTTCCAGAGTATGGCATGTCTCTGAGTTAGGACTCTATCCCTCCAGCATGTGCTGTTTAGTGAGCTGACAAGGTTTAGGGCCCTAGAGTGTGTATCTGGGAGGGATTGCAATATGTTTACATGGAGGATGTCCAACAGCTATGGGTGTGACATAACTCTGTATGTTAGGCAGAGGTCACCTCTGAGTAGGCGGTATACAACACAGTGTTGCTGTGGCTTTGTGAGTCGGTTTGCATAGGATATCTGTTTGAGGCTGGTATTACTCTTTGTGAAGTATGTCTGTGGCCTTTCCAGTTGATGTAGTTGTCGTGTGAGGTACATACCACATGAGGCATTGTACTCTCTAATGGGTTTTAAGTGTGATGAGTAGAGGGGAACACTGACCTATATTTCCCTAGATGACACACCTTTTGTGATGACGTGTACCACGTAGACAGAGTACATGACTAGTGAGGCACTGTGATTATCAAAGGGGAGGCTACTGTCCACCTGTGTCCCATGTTCCCTTATCACACCTTCGGTGTTAGATAGACTACCACCTATGTGGTAGTTAATGGGTATAGTGTTCTGGCAAGAAGGGATGGCACTACAGTGTCAACACTGAGCTTCCAGACTACCACCTATGTGGTAGTTAATGGGTATAGTGTTCTGGCAAGAAGGGATGGCACTACAGTGTCAACACTGAGCTTCAGTCCATACCTTGGTCGCCAGGTACCTGTCGCAGTAAGTATGCCCCATGTCTCTCTCTCTCTCTACACATATATATATATATATATATATATATATATATATATACATACATACATACACACATACATATAAACATCCATTGCTGTACATATAGATGTACATATAGGCACATATACAGTCCACTATTCATGGTGGGAATATCAATTATGTGACAGTTGTGAGATATACAGTTATGTAATAATATTGCACAGTGTTGTGCAGACTGCATTGCAGGTGTCCTCAGCCCATGTAGCTTAACAGGCTTCACTGGCTGCAACACTGCAAAACTGACAGAGCATACCCACAGCGTTTAACTACCACATGTCATATACCAGCACTGCATGCTGTTTTCTTTGCCACAGACTACAACCTACATAGAAATATGCACATACCAACCTTCAACAACATATATATGTACACCCTTCACAAACAGTTGCAGTATGTCCCTTGACCTATGCACCTGTACAGATACATATAGATACGTACTGCTGCCACATATGGATGATTCACAGTATGTAGAGTACTTTTCAAAAACATCTACCACATGCTAGCAAATACATATGTGTTACATACCTTTCCTTTGTATTTCTCTGTTCTGTCTGTTTTTAAAGGAAATATTTTTTTTTAAAATTTTTTTTTTTTGTTTGTGTTTTCTCTGTCTGTTGCTGTTGCTCTTTCTTTTTCTGTGTCTCTCTGTTTCTGTCTCTTTGTCTGTGTCTGTGTCTCTGTCTCTGTCTCACTCTCACTCTCTCTCTTGCTGCAATGAGATTACTGCATGTGTGGACAGCAAGTACAGCCTGCTTTTCTAGGTATCTGCACATGTGCATGTGATGGCCTCTGCACCAATTGGTGCCCACCATTTACTAATTGCATGCAGCCTGCTGTGGGGTAATTGCAGTACTCACTGTCATAGCAGCCCACTGCTATAAAATGCTAAGTTAGGTAGGCGTAGCCCTTTCAGCTTTCCAAAGTGGGGCCCATGCTTGTTTGCTGTGGACACCATTGTGTCAGTCAGAAGGTTGGTATACTTCTTTTATCTGAAGCTAGGGTTGTAGCCAGTGATTTGCATGTTGTACTCAAACCTGAATGTTGCTGCTTCTAGTACACACTTGTCAGTGTAGAATTTTACTCACCCCTCCAAATGCTTACACAAGATACATGGGAGAATGTACTTTCTTTTCTAATTAGACAATTAACTGCCATACAAAAGTAGTTATTGCAATGTATTCTTCTGGCACATGAACTGTTTGTGAACTACTATACTGTAAATATTAATTAACTCACTTCTGAACAGTTTGTTGTTTATTTGTGTTGACATTAGCACAGGCTGCTCAAGACAACTGGACACATTTCAGTACTGAGTATGCCTACCTACATCCTTGGTAGAGCCTGAATACACAGGTATATTGTTCTTTTGGGTAGGGGTGCAGAAGTACAGACAGCATTATATATTATTGTATGATGTTTATCTTGCTGAACATACAGGGTTGCTGTGTACCTGTTAGTCTATCAAGGCAAGTAGTCTGTCTGCGTAGCTCCCACCTGTGGACATATCCAGATGGTAGCCAGAGGTTAGCCTATTATTCTTTGTCTGTGCACCACACCGGTCTTTTCTGCACTGGAACAATGGCATTGTCACAGTTGGTTGCTACCAGTACATGGCTACATCCTTTGATATTTCTGTGTTGTACTCCTACATAAGGGTAGGCTTGTGGGACTTGTTCCAAAGCTATTTGCAGAGTGTGTAACAGCAGAAAAGCTGAAATGCCTGTGTGTTTCTGCCTCTGCCAGACCTCTGATACAGTCAGGTATATATTTGAACAGCCTCAGGGAAAGGTACATATAAGTGAGGTACACCTGTAATATATTACAGACATTAAGTTGAGACTGTGAGAGAATCAGAGCATATGTATTAATACACCTTTTCTGATGTGCGAGCAGTGTGTACTCTTACTTAATGACATTATTCATTAAGTGTAATTCCCCACTTTTTGGCCTAACATCAGTACTTTTAAGAGGGATTCTGAGGGACACAGCTAACATTTGTTTACGAATCAGGGACATCCCTGAAAAGCAGTCACAGTTGGGAAGTATGGCCTCTGCCCTATTCAAATATGCCAGTGTTTATCCTGCTATGATACTGTGTGGAGTTTGTAAAGTGCTACTGTAACTTTATTTCCTGCTAGAATGGCTGATTCTTTTTTCACAGTCATGTCATGCAATTCCACAACAACTGCTGGTAAAGATCCACAGAACAAGATTTGTGTTATGGTATTCCTATTTTCCCTTTACATTCACTCATTGTAATGCATGATAGATTTATTACAGCACCAACTTGTTGTATGTCTACTGTGGCTTAGTGGTACTTCATGCAGTGTAGTGTGTCCAAGGTCTGGGGTTCGAGACTGACAGTGGTGTTTTATTTTGCTGCTCAGCAGAACAAGGGCCCTACCATGCAGAGTGACTAAGGCACGTTTAAGCAGTTGTAAGCGGGTTTGCGTGTGTTTGCGCGATGCTTAGCAATACTTAGCTAAGCGCACACATGCGCACACTGGCTCAAACCCGCTAACTACTCCTTAAAAGTGCTTACTCCTGCTAACCCCCGCGCTAATTTCTTTGAAAGAAAAGAAAATGGGGAGATAGGAAAGTGGTGAAAAAGCGGCACAAAGAGGGAAAGACAGTAGGGAAACCAGCTCAGGGTGTGCAGGATGGGTGTAAGGATGGTCCATAGCTGGGGAACAAACTAAAACCATACAGGGTAGACCAAGTGCACGGATTAAACCATATACATTTGTACATCCAAAAGCAATCCAGCACAAAGGAAGGTAAAATAAGTAGGCTTTATTGTGGCAACTCCATCATGCAAACCTGTTTCGGCTAAGAATCAAGCCTTCTTCAGTGCAACAGAAAATTCAATTAGAGCACATCCTAGTGTCTGCTTTTATATCACAAAATTTAAAGAGATACATTCAAAATAAATAAATGTGAAGCAGAACCACAAAAAAAAATTTAACTTAATTCATTAAGGCCAGGTCTAAATAAAGCTCCCAACCTGATGATCCAAGAGGATTCCATATTGTTTAGTATATCATGCCAACCTGCTTTGGAAGTTCTGTGCATTTGAATTTTATCTATTATGATAAACTTGAATTTCGCAGTTTTATGTGCGATGGTGTGTTTATAAAGGGCGTTAGAAACTCTTTTATTTCTGATCTCACTTAAGTGTTCGCTTATGCAGTGTCTAAAGGGTCTAGATGTTTGTACCACATAGAAAGATGAACATGTGCAAGTAGCTAAATAAATTAACCAGTCACTGCTGCAGTTACCAAAAACTCTGATCTGATACACTTTAGAAGTGTTACAACTAGTAAATTCTTTGCTTTTAAAGATATGTGTACATGCACTGCAGTGACAACAGGGAACACAGCCTACTAAAGAGTCACCAAATAGTGTTTTCTGCATTGGGATGGGTGGGTTGTAGTGTTTGTAATGGGTAAGATGTGAGTTGATAGTTCTACCTCTACGGTAGGAAAAAGCACATCTATCTTGTAGTATCCCATTTAAATGTTCATGCTCAAGTAGAATATCCCAATGATTGTTAATGATATCCCTAAATCTTGGAGTGTTACTTCCAAATGTAGTGACTAGTCTAATTGGTTGGGATATCTGTGTATTGTGTCCAGTGGTACCATGTTGGCATTCCAAAAGTTGTGATCTCTGCAAACGGTTAACCTGGGTTACAGTTTGGGTAATGCGATCTTTGTTATAACCTCTAGTTATCAGCCTGTTTGTTAGATCTTGTTGCACTCCTGGCAAGATTGTTCAGAAGAGCTTATACGCTTAATACGTAAGAATTGGGAGTTTGGGATGTTGTTGATAATATGGCGGGGGTGATGACTGGAGGCATGAAGTAAGGTGCTGTATTTTGGAAATTTTCTGTGTACCCGAGTTTCCAATGTATGGTCTTCTTGTCGAGTAACAATGACATCCAAAAAGATTATTTGTTGATATTCAATATTTAGAGTGAAATGAATATCCCATCTATTACTGTTGAGATATGTAACAAATTCATGTACAAATGTCGCATCACCCCACCATACCATCCAACAATCATCCAGATATCGTCTCCAAATATCTAGCTCATCTAAGAAAGAGTTATCGCTGGTATCATAGATAAACCGCTCTTCAAATAACCCCATTAATAAGTCAGCATAAATGGGAGCAAAGGATGCTGCCATGGCTTTGCCTCTAACCTGCCAATAGGACTGGCCATCAAAGTAAAAAATTTTTTTTGTTAAAACAAATTCTGTTATCTTGAGTAGAAAATTATTGAAACCCAGAGTGTATAATTGGGATTTCTCTAACCAATATTCGATGGCCTGTAATCCAGCACCATGTGGCATGCTGGTGTAGAGGGCGGTGACATCCAGTGTGCAGAGAAACCAGTCTGATTCCAATTGTGTATCATGAATGATATTCAAAAACTCAGTGGTGTCTTTGAGTCTGGACCTAACCATGGACAATAATGGTTTTAAGTAGTGCGTCAGAAAAGCAGATAGAGGTTCAATAAGAGAGCCCTTACCAGATACAATAGCTCTACCTGATGGACATGTAGGATGTTTATGTATCTTGGGGAGTAAATATAGGTACTGAGGAATCGGGTCTGGAACCTTAAGTTGTTTACATGTATGCTGATTAATAATGCCCTCCTCCATAGCTAAATCCAGGAATGAATCAATATGTTTTTTGAAACTGGGTGTGGGATGCACCACCATGTATATGCAAAAACGGGAATCAGATAGTTGTTTGTGCACCTCAGCCTGATACATCTCCCAGTCCATCACTACAATGACACCTCCCTTATCAGCTGGTAAAATGACTATATTGTGATTGGAACTAAGTTCATTTCGTGCTTGCTGTTCTTGCTTAGTCAGGTTGTGTCGAATAGGCTGATAATCTTGAGAAAAATGCAAATCCTTAAGAACGCATTCTTTAAATATAGCCACATGTTTGTCCATGGGGGGTAGGAAATCAGATCTCCCAAATTGAAACCCAGTAGATCTTTGAGTGTTTTCTGCATCTGAAAAAAATATTTTAAGGTTAAGTAGTCTGCAAAAATCATTCTATTCATTAACTAAAACATGCTCAGGAACAAAAGACGTAGGTACAAAGTTGAGACCCTTGTTCAATATTTTATTGTGTACATTTGACAGTTCGTATGAGGAAATGTTGTGTACATTGTCTATTGAGATACAATCTTCTGCAACAGTTGTTGTATGTTCTGTGTGTTTCTTTCTATGTCCCCCCCCCTGCATTTTTTGAACCTATAGGGTCTGAAGGTTGTTTGCGTTTAGCCACTGGAGAATCTTGGTTAGAAGGGCAATCAAAATCAGTGGCAGAGGATGATTCATCCTCTGAGTCCCACATGGTGATTGCATAGTTTTTCTAAGTATAGATCTTGGTCTCTTCCTTCTATTGGTAGATCTATAACTGGGGTCAGAAAATCGAGCACTTTTTTGGATAACAAACGGTTTACCTTTTTCATAATCAGCAATATCTCTTTGAAATGTCTGAGTTTTCTTTTTGATAAGTTGTTCCTGTAATGTAGCTAAATCCTTGGCCAAGTTGGCCAAATGGTTATTAAAGAAGCTTTCAGACTCATAAGCCTTGGCTTCTTGGCAATTGGCATTGATTTCTAAAGTCTGAGTTTCTATCATCCTTTCATAATAAGTAACCAGAGTATCTACAAATAGCATTGATGCTTGGTGTTGTGTTTGTGCCCAATCTGTGGACAGTTGGTCATCAATAACACCCACAAGTGGTTGAATTCGGATTCTTAATCCTCGTGGGGTTATGTTTTTCAATTTATAAGCTTTAAAAAACTTGAGGTGCCAGATATTGGCCCTTAAAGATCTCATGTTCTTGGTTAATTTTTGAAATAATACACCACAAAGATGTTTGGCATCCACCATATCAGTAGTGAAATTACTAGAATTTGGTAGCTGTAAGCCGAAAACATCTAAATTATCTTTATCTGCAGATAAACCCTGTAGAATACCTGTGAGATCCATGGTGCCAAGTTCATAGGTTCATAGGTTCATAGGTTCATACTAGGCTATCTGCCCAAGGGCATTTATAAGCCTAGCCCATAGTTATGTGACTTTCGCCACCCCTTTAGTTTGAATAAAAACTATGCCTATCATTTTTCTGTGCCTCTGTCAAGCAGTGACACTGAAGTAATCCCTGGGGTATATCTGCGATCTCCCATCCATTGGTCAAGATTCCTCTTGAACAAGGCCAGCGAGGTGCTCTGCCTCACATGTACCGGGATTTTGTTCCACAGCATAGGGAGTCTCTGGGTGATGAATCTGTCCCTCCAGCACGTTCTATTTATAACCGTGTCAAGGTTTAAGTCTCCCGCCCTTGTGGTTCTGAGGGATCTAGATTTTTTGAGGTGAAGCATATTCATCAAATCTGGGTTTGACATGGCCTTATATGTCAGGCACAGGTCACCTCTGAGCAAGCGGTATGAGACTGAATAAAGCTGGAGTTCTTTCAGTCGGGCAGCATAAGACATATTTTTGAGACCCTTTATCCTTTTGGTGAGGAACTTTTGGGGCCTTTCAAGCTGCATCAGGTGTATGGTCAGATACATTCCAAACGGGGCATTGTACTCAATCATAGGTCTAATGAGTGATGAGTACAGGGGGACGATGACCTCCCTTGATCTAGATGTGAATCCCTTCATGATCAGGTGGGCGATATAGAAGGTTTTCCTAACTACTTTAGCAACATGAGTGTCAACGAAAGACTACTGTCAACTTGGGTCCCCAGATCCCTGATGACTTTTTCTGTGCTCAGTGGATTGTCACCTATATGGTAGCTAGAGGTAACCTTGTTTTTCCCGAAGGGTATGACTATGCATTTTTTGGCGTTTAACTTCAGGCCATGGCTCTGGCACCAGTTATCCGTTTCTGTGAGGCCCTTCTGGAGGATATCTGTGTCAGATGTGTTTTCGACTATGGCCCAGTTTGCAGTCATCTGCAAACTTTGTCAGCCATAACCCTCCTGTGTTTGCTTGTACTTCAGAAAAGTAGATGCTGAACAAGAGTGGACCCAGGACTGAGCCCTGTGGGACACCACTTGTGACAGGCTTTGAGTCTGACATGGCTCCAGCAACTCTGACCCTGTGGGTTCTGTCGCTTAGCCAGTTTGCAACCCATCTTGTGATGTATGGGTTTACATTCAAGCTGATGAGTTTTTCGATGATACCTGACTGGGATATTGTGTCGAAGGCCTTTGCCAGGTCGAGGTAGGCTGTATGGACTGCCTTTCCCTCATCAATGGCCTTGGTGACTGTCTCGAAAAAGTCAACCAAGTTTAAGAGGCAGGATCTGCCTTTGACAAAGCCAAATTGGGTTGGATCCAAAGTCTGCAAGTTCCCTATGTCTTTATTTATGAGTTCCATTATGATCCTCTCCATGGCTTTGCAGATAAGGCTTGTCAAGCTAATGGGCGGTAATTTCCAGGGTCTGTGGAGGCACCGCCTTTATGAAGTGGGACCACAGTCGCCGTCGCCACTCCTTGGGTGCGTATCCTGAGATGAGGCTAAGATTAAACAGCTGTCCTAACTGTGGGTTTAATTCCTCGTTGAGTTCATGAAGCACACAGCCGAGGACACCATCCGGTCCCATGGATGCTGTGTTTTTTGCCTTAGTGAGGGCAGTTCTCACCTGGGCGTTGGAGATGTTTGGGGGCTACAATCCTCTGGAATAGATATCTCTCCTTTTGGGGAGGGAGGAGAAGTTTGCACTGAACCTGTCAGCCAGTATGTTAGCAATGTGTGTAGGTTCAGTAATTTTCACATCATTTTGAACTAATTCTGAGCATATCTGGGAGTTTCCTCCTAGGTTTCTAACATAGCTAAAGAAGGCCTTATGATTGTCTTTAGAGTCCTTGGCGATTTTTCTCTCAAAATTTGCCTTTGATGATTTTATGAGAGCTCTTAGTTTTTACTTATAATGATCAAAGGTGTCTTACCTTTCAAGGATTTTGCTCTATCTTGTAGTAGCTTCCTCCTTTTGTTGTAGAGCTTGTTTATGGCTGGGGTCCACCAGACTGGACGCTTGCCTTTGGTACAGAGAGTCTTAGTTTTGTTTGGGATTGCCTGATCCATGCAGTCCTGTAGGTGCTGGTAGAAGGCATTTGTAAGTGATTCAGCGGTTTGAGTAATGTTTACCACTGGCTCAGGGGCCTTAAAGGAGACCACACTAGTTTTTAGAAGTGTGAAATCGGCTTTTGAGAAGTTTTTCACTGTGGTCTTTTTTGTTTCAGGTGGGCCCGGGATGAGGACCTCCAGCGAGATTAGTTTATGATCTGATCTCACCAGTGAGGGGTATACTTCCGGTGTTGAACATTTTGATCCCATGTTCGTGATGATGAGATCAAGTATGTTTTCACCTCTTGTGGGGATGGTGACTAGTTGTTCCATGGCATTTGAGTTTATGAACTCCAGGAATCTTTGGGTTAGAGTGTTCGGGCTTGAGTAGTGTTCCCAGTCTATATTAGGGTAGGTGAAGTCACCTAGTATGATGGTGTTTGGAGATACATTTATCCCCTCCAATGTTTTCAGGAAGGCCATGTGAGGTTCCTGAGTTTGAGAGGGTGGCCTGTAACATGCTACAAATTGCAGAGCAGTCTTGCCTATGGTTAATTGCACCTGGATGGTCTCCGATGCATCGTGCGTTGCCACCAACCTTGAGGTGTGGGTGTCCTTTATGAATATGGACACCCCCCCTCCTTTCTTGGTGTTGTCCGGATTTTGGGGCCGGACGTATGATATGAGGTGAAACCTGTTAGTGCTGGGGTGCTCTCAGGAGCCTTGAACCAGGTTTCTGTCACAGCACAGACATCGATGTTCTCCATATTGAGAAGGGCCTCGAGTGCGTGCATCTTGAGATTGAGACTTCTGGCATTGAGCAGCATTACCCTTAGTTTTTTTCCTTTTTGGTGTTCTAGGGAGGTAGGTTTAGAATTTGAGCCTTGCCTAAAAAAGTCACTATGGGGGTGGCAAGAGCCTTTGCCAATATCCGGAAGCCCAGGGGTGACAGGTGCAAGCCGTCCCTTGCGAAGCAGCGTGGCTTGTCCAGCATGTCATCCCAGGCAGACAGACATTGGATCCCCTTTGAATGACACCAGAATTTAAGCCAATTATTAAAGCTGATCATCTTATCACTGTATTGTGGCATCATTCTAGGTGAAGGTAGGATACTGCTCAAGGTCAGGGTCATACCTGCCTGGGCTACATAATCAGAGAGCTCCTCAACGTCCCTTTTCATGTAGTCCAAGGAGGTACGTCTCAGGTCGTTGACACCAGCGTGGACAATGACTGAGTCGTACTTGTACCTGCTGTTGAGAGACCTGAGTGCTTGCGTTATGTGGCGGATTCTAGCGCCCGACAGGCAGCTTACTGTGACCTTCTCCTTACTCAGTCTGGTGAGCGGGCGTCAGTGTGTCTGACTATGGAATCACCAATGACAAGTGTGTCTGGCATTTTGTTTGGCCTTAAGGGCTGTGACTGTTTGACACTCTGACTGTGTGGTCTATGTGTTGCATGTGTTGGGTCATGAGGTGGTAGTTGTTTGGGTGTCTGCTTTGGTGGCCTCTGCTGTTTTGGTAAATTTTTGATCAGAGCCTCGAGTATGTCTTTGTGTGAGTATGTGTATGATTTGAAGTTGTGATGGTACCATGTGTGACTGGGTATGTATTGTGTGTGGTTGCCTTCTCCTCCTGTCTGGTCTTGCCAGTCCTATGTTGAGAGAGCTCAGCCTCCAGTTTGGCCGTATAGTTGCATCTCTCGCATGTATTTGTGTTTTGTGGGAGAAGGAGAGGATTGTCTGTGTACATGAGGCAATTGTAACATTGCCTCAATATTCCCAGGTTCACCAGTTGAGCTGGAGAGGACACTAGCAACTGATCCCTCGACATACTAGAAGTAGTAGATAAAGAACTTTCAAAGGACTCCGGGGAAGTGGGTTTTAGGCTGGTGGGGTACTATCTATAATAAGAGTGCTTTATCAAGGTGCAAGTACTGTAGGAGTAAGTGCTAGGCTTTACAGATAGAGAATAGTCTACTTGGGAATCAAGTAGAGATGAACTTTTCAGTTATAGGATATGCTGGTTAGATCAGCAGTACAGTTTAGCGTGTTTTATAGCAGGGGGCTGAAGGGAGCTAGGAATTGGCCCAAAATGACCAATGGACTACTAGTTTCTGGCTGAAACTTCACCAAATCGGACAAAAAGGCCGCTCAGTGCTTCCCACTCCCACTGGTAAGCAAAGAAACTTCCCTCCTTCCTAATAAGGCAATGGATCAGTAACAGGAACTAAAAACAAAGCCCAGGGATCAGCAACTCTGAAACTGGACTACTCTAGTTCAGTAAAGTGGGAAAACAAGAGATTTTTTTGTTTTATTACAGAGATAAGGAAAAAAACAGACAGTAAATGCTATAAATGCTGTAAATCGGCTAGCGCACTTTAGTGTGTAGCCTACAGAAACAATTTGCAACAATTAGTAACTTAAAGTGCAATAAACAGTGTAAAATGCAGAAATCACTTAAAGTAGCAGTAAAACAGGCGAAATGCAGTCGCTAGCTTAATAACAGTGGGAAAGCCACAAAAATACTTATATCTGGTAGAAAGTCACTCTTTTAGCTCTCTGCTGCTTGGATCACTCTGCAGGCCACCACGAGGATCTGTGCAGAGTTGGTACAAGCTGGAAAACACGTGTTTAGCGTGTTTTATAGCAGGGGGCTGAAAGGAGCTAGGAATTGGCCCAAAACGACCAATAGACTACTAGTTTCTGGCTGAAACTTCACCAATTCGGACAAAAAGGCTGCTCAGTGCTTCCCACTCCCACTGGTAAGCAAAGAAACTTCCCTCCTTCCTAATAAGGCAATGGATCAGTAACAGGAACTAAAAACAAAGCCCAGGGATCAGCAACTCTGAAACTGGACTACTCTAGTTCAGTAAGGTGGGAAAACAAGAAATTTTTTTTTTTTTTTTTTTTTTTTACAGAGACAAGGAAAAAAACAGACAGTAAATGCTATAAATGCTTTTAAGTGGCTAGCACACTTGAGTGTGTTAGCCTACAGGTAAAATTAAGCAACAAATAACTTTTTAAGAGTGCAAAACAGTTAATCAACACAAAAACAGTTTAAATAGAATGCAGAGCTGTATAAACAGGCTAAGATGCAGTCGCTAAGCAGTAAATATTCAAAAGCCAGAAAAAATACTTAAATCAGTTATAGCAAATACAGTTTTAACAAATGCTCTGAAATATACTGTATATTTCCAATATGTTTGAGAAGGACAGTCAGAACACAAGAAGGTTCAGGCGAAAAAGAAAAAAAAGTTTTGTTTTACTTTTGAAAAGGTAAAAGGAGGAACAGAAGGCCTTATCAAATGTTCTCTGTATTAAGAAGAATGAGCTAATGACACTAGACTGGGAGGTGTGTCACAGTAGGGGCGGGCAACTGCAAAGCCACCAAGTATAAGAGCAAGACACCAACAGGGAGGGAGGGTGGGACAAAATAGCCTAAGACAACAAGCTATGAAAGTTTTTAAACAGATAAAGATTTCTGAAGATTCTGAATAGACAAAGTGCTTTATATATATTAAATTATAAAAACAGTAATCTGTTAAAATAATCAAAAGATACTTATATTTTGTAGCTCAGTTGCGGTCAAACAACTTCTCCAGCCTGCACCAAAGACCAGAACAACAACTTTTTTTTTTTTTTTTACAAGAACACAAAAGAACCAGCCCCCACTAGCCAAGAGATAATTACACAGAGTAAATGTTTCAGTAAGTGAAGCAAGACTATAAAATAATATTATTGTTCTTGTGCCAATGTATCTTTATAAATATACACCGCTACATATAGAAACAATATAAAAAATGGTATATATAAAACCAAATAAATATATATAGTGTGTGTATATTACATTGGCATAATATAACTATTTTGTGCTTGAGTCACTAACCAGAGTTCATAAAATCATGTGAAAACTGTGTAAATGCTAATATAAGACCTGTTGAGCACACCAAATGCAAATCATGAAAAAAACCGAGAAGGGGAACAAAATGCCTAATCAATCAGACTCTTCAGTATGGAAAGGACATACGTCCTTGAATAAGTAGCCGACCTTCGTCTCAACTACTAATATATAAAACAAGATGAAAAATTCACCTAGCCAAATACTCATTATGTATGTTTTATAAAAATGGAAAACACGCCTGTCTCGGCAGAATATGAACAACAATTAAATAGTCATGGATAATTCCAAATTTTATAGAGATAATCAAAATTCTGGCCGACCTTTGCCTTAGCCCTATATCACATTAGTGTTCATATAGATATAATTGTAAAGCATAGAGAGAGGGCCGACCTTCGTCTTAGCCACATATCACATTAATATAATCCATAAACCATTAGACGCAATATAGCAAAATTCACCTTCTCTGTATATAACATGAAAAATGGCCACAGGTGTCCTGGTCATCTACTAATGAACAGTTTACCTGAGAAATTGGAAGTACACTGGAATTAATAACCTGCGTGGCCAATGAATCACATAGTATAATAAATGGCAGATAGCATTTGGTGACCCCAAAAAGTCAAAAAGACATACAATAATATATTGATATTACATATAGAACTTGTGTTCAAATCCCCAAGCACAAAAACAATAGTTATTATGTGTTACTAAACCTGTGCACCAGGAAATCATCAAAACTTAGACTCATGGATGGATAATATCCCATTATCTTAGTTTCCGTATCAGCATGCTTTAAACATACTGTACTTGCCCAAATGTATGTATAAGCTATAAATAGTAAATACTAATACTGCTGCCTAGCTGATATAGGAATGTACAGCACATATATTAGTCACAAGAAAGCATGCTGAATATCAATGTCAAAGAACAACATATAACATATATATGTGTATAGCCTGTTGAGAAATTGGCATTCATATATAACAGATTAACAAATGTCCACTATTTAGTAGAAAAATCTCGATAAAAAGGTTGTAAAGTCCAAATCCCATCCAAAATCATGTGCGTAGCTCCAAATGGATTAATGCATCTGGCATTTGATATTCATTTGAAAAAATAGCTTCCTTCCTAGATCGTATCACAGGTACGCCAATATACACCAAATAGACTCGATTGTGACCATGTCCCAACAGCTATTACATATGTTATAGAAAAAAGTCCAACTTAAATCAGTTATACAGAAAAATATATCTGTGTGTATCAAATGAGCCCAAAAAAAGTTCTAACACAACATAACATCTCTGGTAATGTATATATAAAAAATTATTTAGTCCAGGTTGAAAGAATGAAGAAACGATACACCGCCGATGTTATAGGTTAATCCCACTGTCAAATGGAAGTCCCTAAACATAAAAAATGCAACGGACACAGGAAACATTAAACACAGGTCCTGGCTTGAAGGCCCAGTCCTGCACACAATTATTTTAGCTTGTAGCAACAGTCTCACCTTGAAATAACTTGCCAGGATCGAATTGTTTCTGTAGAGAACGTAGTTATATGTCCAGACGTCGGATGTAGTAACCGAACATAAGATTTGGCGACCCCGATGCATTCGAACCGCTAAATTATGCATCGAAAAACCGAACAGACAGCAACAGCAGTAGTCCAAAGCCCGTGAGACATAAAAAGTCCCCAAACAGGAGAAAAGTTACGATAACACACCAAAGTGTTATAAAATGGAGAAATAAGCAAACAAATGATGTATGTAGAGCCACTGATTTATACAGCCATTTTTCCCAAGCGTCTCCAGCATGTGAGTGAGCCAAATGGGAAACAAA
The DNA here is from genome assembly GCF_019279795.1 of Protopterus annectens. Taxonomy (NCBI): domain Eukaryota; kingdom Metazoa; phylum Chordata; order Ceratodontiformes; family Protopteridae; genus Protopterus; species Protopterus annectens. The sequence continues at coordinate 464,300,083 of NC_056748.1, forward strand.
CCAAAACCACGCAGGGTAGACCAAGTGCATGGATTAAACTATATACATTTGTACATCCAAAAGCAATCCAGCACAAAGGAAGGTAAAATAAGTAGGCTTTATTGTGGCAACTCCATCATGCAAACTGGTTTCGGCTAAGAATCAAGCCTTCTTCAGTGCAACAGAAAATTCAATTCGAGCACATCCTAGTGTCTACTTTTATATCACAAAATTTAAAGAGATACATTCAAAATAAATAAATGTGAAGCAGAACCACCAAAACAAAATTTAACTTAATTCATTAAGGCCAGGTCTAAGATCCAAGAGGATTCCATATTGTTTAGTATATCATGCCAACCTGCTTTGGTAGTTCTGTGCATTTGAATTTTATCTATTATGATAAACTTGAATTTCGCAGTTTTATGTGTGATGGTGTTTAATTGTTGTTCATGCTCTGCCGAGACAGGCATGTTTTCCCTTTTTATAAAACATACATAATGAGTATTTGGCTAGGTGAATTTTTCATCTTGTTTTATATATTAGTAGTTGAGACGAAGGTAGGCTACTTATTCAAGGACGTATGTCCATTCCATACTAAAGAGTCTGATTGATTAGGCATTTTGTTCCTCTTCTCCGTTTTTTCGTCATGATTTGCATTTGGTGTGTTCAACAGGTCTTATATTAGCATTTACACAGTTTTCACATGATTTTATGAACTCTGATTAGTGACTCAAGCACAAAATAGTTATATTATGCCAATGTAATATACACACACTATATATATTTATTTGGTTTTATATATACCATTTTTTATATTGTTTCTATACGTAGCGGTGTATATTTATAAAGATACATTGGCACAAGAATAATAATATTATTTTATAGTGTTGCTTCACCTGGCACCATGGATCTCACAGGTATTCTACAGGGTTTATCTGCAGATAAAGATAATTTAGATGTTTTCGGCTTACAGCTACCAAATTCTAGTAATTTCACTACTGATATGGTGGATGCCAAACATCTTTGTGGTGTATTATTTCAAAAATTAACCAAGAATATAAGATCTTTAAGGGCCAATATCTGGCACCTCAAGTTGTTTAAAGCTTATAAATTGAAAAACATAATGCCACGAGGATTAAGAATCCAAATTCAACCACTTGTGGGTGTTATTGATGACCAACTGTCCACAGATTGGGCACAAACACAACACCAAGCATCAATGCTATTTGTAGATACTCTGGTTACTTATTATGAAAGGATGATAGAAACTCAGACTTTAGAAATCAATGCCAAATGCCAAGAAGCCAAAGCTTATGAGTCTGAAAGCTTCTTTAATAACCATTTGGCCAACTTGGTCAAGGATTTAGCTACATTAGAGGAACAACTTATTAAAAAGAAAACTCAGAAATTTCAAAGAGATATTGCTGATTATGAAAAAGGTAAATATTTTGTTATCCAAAAAAGTGTTTGATTTTCTGACCCCAGTTATAGATCTACCAATAGAAGGAAGAAACCAAGATCTATACTTAGAAAAACTATGCAATCACCATGTGGGACTCAGAGGATGAATCATCCTCTGCCACTGATTTTGATTGCCCTTCTAACCAAGATTCTCCAGTGGCTAAACACAAACAACCTTCAGACCCTTTAGGTTCAAAAAACACAGGGGGGGAGAAAACGCAGAAAGAAACACACAGAACATACAACAACTATTGCAGAAGATTGTAACTCAATAGACAATGTACACAACATTTCCTCATACGAACTGTCAAATGTACACAATAAAATATTGAACAAGGGTCTCAACTTTGTACCTACGTCTTTTGTTCCTGAGCATGTTTTAGTTAATGAATTGAATGATTTTTGCAGACTACTTAATCTTAAAATATTTTTTCAGATGCAGAAAACACTCAAAGATCTACCTGGTTTCAATTTGGGAGATCTGATTTCCAACCCCCCATGGACAAACATGTGGCTATATTTAAAGAAAACGTTCTTAAGGATTTGCATTTTTCTCAAGGTTATCAGCCTATTTGACACAACCTGACTAAGCAAGAACAGCAAGCACTAAATGAACTTAGTTCCAATCACAATATAGTAATTTTACCAGCTGATAAGGGAGGTGGCATTGTATTGATGAATTGGGATATGTATCAGGCTGAGGCACACAAACCACTATCTGATTCCCGTTTTTACATACACATGGTGGTGGATCACACACCCAATTTCAAAAAACATATTGATTCATTCCTGGATTTAGCTATGGAGGAGGGCATTATTAGTCAACATACATGTAAACAACGTAAGGTTCCAGACCCGATTCTTCAGTACCTATATTTACTCCCCAAGATAAATAAACATCCTACATGTCCACCAAGTAGACCTATTGTATCTGGTAAGGGCTCTCTTACTGAACCTCTGTCTGCTTTTCTGACGCACTACTTAAAACCATTATTGTCCATGGTTAGGTCCAGACTTAAAGACACCACTGAGTTTTTGAATATCATTCGTGATACACAATTGGAACCAGACTGGTTTCTCTGCATACTGGATGTCACCTCCCTCTACATCAGCATACCACATGGTGCTAGATTACAGGCCATTGAATATTGGTTAGAGAAATCCCAATTATACACTCCGGGTTTCAATAATTTTCTACTCAAGATAACAGAATTTGTTTTAACAAAAAACATGTTTTACTTTGATGGCCAGTCCTATTGTCAGGTTAGAGGCACAGCCATGGGAGCATCCTTTGCTCCCATTTATGCTGACTTATTCATGTGTTTTTTTGAAGAGCGGTTTATCTATGATGCCAACAATAACTCTTTCTTAGATGAGCTAGATATTTGGAGACGATATCTGGATGATTGTTGGATGGTATGGCGGGGTGATGCGACATTTGTACATGAATTTGTTACATATCTCAGCAGTAATAGATGAGATATTCATTTCACTCTAAATATTGAATATCAACAAATAATCTTTTTGGATGTCATTGTTACTCGACAAGAAGACCATACGTTGGAAACTCGGGTACACAGAAAATTTCAAAAATACAACACCTTACTTCATGCCTCCAGTCATCACTCCCGCCATATTATCAACAACATTCCAAAGTCCCAATTCTTACGTATTAAGCCTATATGCTCTTCTGAACAATCTCACCAGGAGTGTCAACAAGATCTAACAAACAGGCTGATAACTAGAGGTTATAACAAAGATCTCATTACCCAAACTGTAACCCAGGTTAACCTTATGCAGAGATTCCAACTTTTGGAATACCAACATGGTACCACTGGACACAATACACAGATATCCCAACCAATTAGACTAGTCACTACATTTGGAAGTAACACTCCAAGATTTAGGGATATCATTAACAATCATTGGGATATTCTATGTGCGCATGAACATTTAAATGAGATACTACAAGATAGATGTGCTTTTTCCTACCGTAGAGGTAAAACTATCAACTCACATCTTACCCATTACAAACACTATAACCCACCCATCCCAATGCAGAAAACACTATTTGGTGACTCTTTAGTAGGCTGTGTTCCCTGTGGTCACTGCAGTGCATGTACACATATCTTTAAAAGCAAAAAAATTTACTAGTTGTAACACTTCTAAAGTGTATCAGATCAGAGTTTTGGTAACTGCAGCAGTGACTGGTTAATTTATTTAGCTACCTGCATGTGTTCATCTTTCTATGTGGGACAAGCATCTAGACCCTTTAGACACTGCATAAGTGAACACTTAAGTAAGACCAGAAATAAAAGAGTTTCTAACGCTCTTTATAAACACACCATCGCACATAAAACTGCGAAATTCAAGTTTATCATAATAGATAAAATTCAAATGTACAGAACTTCCAAAGCAGGTTGGCATGATATACTAAACAATATGGAATCCTCTTGGATCACCAGACTGGGAGCTTTATTTAGACCTGGCCTTAATGAATTAACTTAAATTTTGTTTTGGTGGTTCTGCTTCACATTTATTTATTTTGAATGTATCTCTTTAAATTTTGTGATATAAAAGCAGACACTAGGATGTGCTCTAATTGAATTTTCTGTTGCACTGAAGAAGGCTTGATTCTTGGCCGAAACCAGTTTGCATGATGGAGTTGCCACAATAAAGCCTACTTATTTTACCTTCCTTTGTGCTGGATTGCTTTTGGATGTACAAAGGTCCATAGCTGCCCATTTCTTTACCAGCCACAGCTGTGCATATGTTAGAAATTTGGAGTGAGATTTGAAACCTTCCACCCCTGAGAGAGGGGTGAGGACAACAAAGTATGTTGTACTGCCAATTATAATTATCAGTTTACATGTCCAGCAGACAAGTATGCGAAATGGGAGCTATGTATGGGGTGTAATTTTTTTGTGGGAACAGATTGCCCTTTTTTTTTTGTCAGGTGAGAGTGGAATGTGAGGTAGAGGAAGTAGGTATATTTGGGGAGGTGGGTTGGGGAGGTAAACAGACAAGACAAACAAGATGCATACAGGGGTGGAATATGACACATGGGGTGGGTGAACACAATTGACGGGGATGGATGTTTGGAAATCGCAAGCCTATGAGCCCACAGATGGTAACAGTGGAACTGAGATCCCCACCCATGGGCAGTCACCATTGCACCTTCACAGCCCCGAGGGTTGCTGTGCTGGGGGCTGTGTAGGAGGGGCAGGCTCACCCATGAGTCGCGCCACTCTTGCCTCGAGCTGGCATAGGGGATCAGTGACTGAATGCTGGATCTCCCTACGCACCTCAGCCCACACCCTTCGAAGGGTGACAGGTGGCCCTTCTTTGCCCCTGCTTGCATGGGGGGATGAGCCCCATCCCCTGTAGCGCTTCCACCTGAAGGTGGCACAGGACCAATGGAGGAGGGGAGCCCGGTCTGGGCACCGGACCTGCTGGTGCCAGGTGCAATCGCCAGCTGAGGAGGAACAGGTGGGTCCGCTGGGACTGGCCTTCCCATGTGTTCTGTGTTTAGGTGTGTTTAATTACAACATAGACAACAGCATTCCAAATTAGTTGTAACAGCATGCAGTAATATTCCCATTAACCCAACACACCAGGGTTCCAACAGTTGAACAGCAAGCATAACACATGCATATATTGAACAACAGTGGACATTCCAACAGCATGCAGGGATGATTGGTGGCAACAGGCCACCAAGATTGTGGTGTTTGAACAGGGCACATGCATCAAAGAAAATGCAGATATTTATAGAACAATAGGACATATGTCCTAACAAATGTTTTGAGATTACACATACCCATTGAGGTGTGGAATTGCATTGTTTATGGACATACAGTAGGGTGTAAAAAGATACCTCCGTTACCATCTTATAAGTACTTATAGTTTACACTACATTCCTATTGACTGCAGGTGTATATCCCCTACATGTATTATTACACTAGGCAACGTGCATTAGGTTATGTGATGGGTTTGGCTAGTTCATTTTATACCTGACCTATATCTGACATACTAACTGTCCAAGATGCAGATGTTACTGCTACATAGTTATATATTTTATTTATATTTATATATCTACATATCTGGATGTGTTCACGTGACATTTTCAGTTATATTTTTACAGAACCCTACATTTCAAGTAACACACTCACTTTTCTGGGGAACACATTAACAAGCTACTCGTGTGCCAGATTTACCTATGCATGCCAGCCATTAACCAGCTGTTGAGGACTGTATATATGCTTCACAGCTACTGGAACTTCCTTCATCCACTTTTTATGGGACTGCCCAACTGTGGGTTGACAGCGCTTAATACAACAGCACTATTTATATAATGCAAGGGTACAACAACATTTCAAAGTAAGTGACATGGACACGCTCCGAGTATTATACCTTTATTAATTACATTACACACTTTTCTAGAGGCTCTCTCATTTATTTGATATTACAGTGCATGCAGAAGACTTATTCAAGATGTATTATACCTTTATTAATAGGTTACAACACTCTTTTTCAGGCTCACTCACTTATTTTATATAACAGTACATGCAGAGATATTATTCCGGACTTATTTTACCTTTATTAATGGGTTACAACACACTTTTTCTGGCTCTCTGACTTATTTTATATAACAGTACATGCAGATAAATTATTCAGGACATTTTATGGCTTTATTATTGGGCTACAACACTTTTTTTCAGGCTCTCTCACTTATTTTATATAACAATACATGCAGAATAATTACTAACCTGACTGGTGGTGCAGCCTTAGCAGCCTATCTGCATAGGCTTGCTGATTCGTAGCACGGACACCTGCAGCTGTGAAGTAAATGAAGGGATATTGAGACATACCTATCCATTATATAGACTACATTAGCATGTCTTACATACTTCATTCCATGGCTACCTACTCAGTAGTGGGGCATCTTGCATGTCACAGGCCTCCTGTATCCGTCAGTTCAGTAGGTCCTGCTTCCATCTCTTCAGGTCTGCATGGTGGTGATGGACCTGATCACCAGTCCGATGGACACCTGTGGCACTGGTGAGATCATGAGCTAACTGGTTCCAAGCCTCTGCTTTGTACTCTGTCCCTTGAAATTGGCCTTGCAGGAATCTTGTCTCATGATGGTGGACAAGGAGCCAAACCATGCATTTTGACTCCTCGATGCCCCAGTGTTGTGCTTGAAAGCGAGTACCCTCTCCAGCACCAGCCATTATGACTGCAGATGGGAGCTACAGTCAGTTATGGCAAGTATTCCCACCTATGGAGCTTAAATATGCCGCATTTCCCACACTTATTTGTGATTGGCCATTTTTGAAAATTCTCGGCTAACAGCAAACCTACTTAGCAATGGTTAATCTTCCATTTATAAGTATATGTATGTTAACATTGCATGCTTATGCTAAGTTGTCATGGCTTAGTGGTTCAGTACTTTGATTATGGTGCACAGTGTTCCGGGTTTGAACCTTGCCATTGCTTTTTATTTTACTACTGTCCAGACAGGCTAGGGGGTGTGGCTGTGTTTAGGCCACTTTGCACTACGTTGCTCCACGTTGCCTGACGGTGCACTGGTTAGCGTGGTGCACAGCTCCGTGCAAACCTATTGCGTTAGGTAAAGTGCTGCTTAGCTATGGGCAATAATATTGCGCTAGGTAAAACCCTGCTTAGCTATGGGCAATTATATTGCACTAGGTAAAACCCTGCTTAGCTATGGGCAATTTTATTGCGCTAGGTAAAACGCTGCTTAGCCATGGGCAATTATATTGCACTAGGTAAAACGGTGCTTAGCTATGGGCAATTATATGTCAATATCATTAATGCTGCTCACCTTCTTATCTTTATATATATATATATACATACATTTTGTTCACTAATACATAGGCCATTTCAATGCGTTTTACTAAAATTTCATTCATATATGTCAGGAATTATTTTATATACTAATTTAAAACATAAAATAGACAGGGGAGTGGTGGGACTAGAACCAGGAATGCCTCCTCTTTGTGTGAACGCTCTACCACTACACTATTGCTATTTGGCTTGATTTGCATAAACATTTTTTATTATGCTCTTCGATGTTGAAATTGCTAACTGCAGCTAAGCAATGGGCACACCCGCACAAACACGCGCAAATACGGGCAGCTATATCGGGAATTATAAAATAAAAATTAGTTTACATTTTACATTTACAAAGGGGTTTAGTATGTGGGGATGTGTACTGTTTGCTATGTGTACATTTCAGCGGACTCACTCATTGCATTTGTCATTTTCACTTTATATGGTTACAGGGATGTGGATATTTGGACTGCTTGCAGTCCGACATACCCCCTGCAGTCTTACACGCTCCATGTATGCCTTCCAGTTGAGTCAGCACCATCATGCATATGCATGACGCACTGACGTCATAGTCTTAAACGGCAGTCTCTGAGTAAGACTTGGTTAGTCTTACTCGGAGGATTACTGAATCCCCCCATTGTTTCTCTTTAAAAAAAAAAAAGTTTTTATTAAGGTTTTAACAATACAAAATCAGTTACAGAAATACAATAAGGAAGTTGCTTGGAAAAACAAAGAATATGCATAGAAAAGTAACATCAACTAAAGTATTTACATTGGTGTCTATTTTATAAATGGTAACAAAACACTATAAAACCTATAATGGTTTCATTGAGAAATGTGTGAATTTCTTTCTAAAAACGTTTTTAAATTAGACCACAGATTGTATGAAAAGGATGTTCTGATAGTTCTTGATTTAATAGTCATCATTTCCAATAGACATGTTTCAGTAAGAATATTCTTGAATTCTGCAAATAAAGGAGGCTGTTCAGATTTTCAATTCCTGGCTATTACTTGTCTAGCTATTGTCAATACAGACCAAAACAGAGGGTATTTAATTCTTGTAATGCAATTAGGAATTGGGGTATTAAACAGAATCTGAGATTTACATAAAGTAAATCTATCTGTAAATAAAAGCTTGGAGAAAATTATTAATATTTTCCCAATATTGTTTCAAAGCTATGCAGTCATAAAACATATGTGATCAATCTGCTTTAGTTTCTGTTTTGCGTCTCCAACACAATACCTTTTTCTTACTGACCATTTCCAACTTATGGGGTATATAGAAAGCTCTATTCATAAATTTTCAGGAGTATAATCTCCATATAAGTGAGGATGTAGTCTGCCTAGATGATTCCAAGATTGTTTTTTTATCGACCTCAGAAGGTGACTTATTATTAATTAATGTGAAGTAATATTATACTTTTTTGGTTCATTGTTAATTATTCTATATATAATTGATACTTTACATTCACTTGATATATCATTGTGAATAAACGTAGTCAAAAAATTATTAGTTTAGGTATTGGTGTCTTGAATTTAGAGGAATTAAATTTAATTGAATGAAATTGTCAGTCATGAATTATCTATGTAATTGATATAGTAGCCATAAATTTCTATTTAAATGATATTTTATTATTAGGTGTTCTAATGTTATTAAGTTATCATCTTCTAAAAATTTAAACCAAAAAGTAAGATTTTTCTTCTTCAACAAGATAATATCAGAACAATCGGAAGTGGGAATGACATCCTTTGTGTATGCGAATGACATCCTTTCTGTATGCAGTAGGAAACCGAATGGATATCCAATGTTTATAAGTCATATTTTTATATATAAAATTTTGAAAATCCTTTAATAAGAGTTTCATATAATAGGGAAATTGGGAGTTTGTTAAGCCAAAAATATATTTTTTTTAAATCCAAATGAGAGCTAGATCTCTCATTCATATTAAAACATAGGACCTCTTGAATTTTTTCCATATTGCTGGATAATTTTCATTAATTAGTGAAGCGAAAGTTTTAATCACCGATGACAGAGAGTATAAATCTATATCGAGTAAACCTATCCTCCCTAAATGCCAATCATTTATATGATGAGTAAGAGCTATTCTGTGTTTATTTGGGGACCACAAAAACTTCAAAAACATTGTATTGAATTATTTTATCAGGGCTTTTGGAAGCATTAATGATTGTATAATATAAAATATCTTGGGTAAAATGACCATTTTAATAATTGAAATTTTCTCATCCATTGTAAATAAGAGATATTCCACTTAATTATTAAGTTATTTATAGAAGATATGCAGTTATAAATGAGTCGTATTATATAATTTATAGTTTTAGCTAATATAACTCCTAAACACATTAAACTTTCTGTTTTAACCAAGTAGTAAATACATTTCTGATCCCAAAGATTAGTATCTAAATTAATGGAAAGTATTTTTGTTTTGTTTTCATTGAAAATTAAGCCAGATATCTTTTGAAAAAAAATCCCATGAGATCAAATATAGTTTGTAAAGTTTCATTTGTTCCTTTAATGGTAAGGAGAATATCATCCACAAATAGTTGTACTTTGGAGGTTGTTTCAAGGTTCAAAGTAAATCCCTTAATGTCTGGATTCAAACTTATATAATAAGCTAAGGGCTCCATTATGAGACTAAATAGCAAAGGAGAAAGGGGACATCTTTATTTAGTTCCTTTATATATCGGGATGCTATGGGATATATATGAAGCAATCTTTATATATGCCTGACTTCCATTATAAAGGTGTGAAATAAGATGTATGAATTTATTTGAAAAATGTAAAGATTCTAAAATAAAAAAGAGATAATGCCAAAGGACCGAGTTAATGGCACAGTGTATATCCAAACCTAATAAAGTTAAATTCTTCTTAGAGTTGCCAGCATGATCTATTACAGTTAATACTCTTTTAATACTGTCATATGTGTTTCTATTTAAAATAAAACCTGTTTAATCTTCATCAATCAAAGGTGGAAGGAATTTCTTGAGTTTACTGGCATAAATAGACATACGTATTTTATAGTCAACATTCAGCAGTGATATTGGTCTATATGAGGATCACTTTGAGGGATATTTATCTGTCTTCAGTATAGGTGAAATGAGGGTGTATTTCTAAGAGGGGGCACATTAAATAAATCTTGACACTGAGAAAAAACTTGATGTAATAAAGTTAATGCTTCTTTGGGCAGTATTTTATAGATTTCTGGAATAATTCCATCATTACATGAAGCCTTGCTTTGTTTTAAAGCATTGATTTGACATTTGATTTCTGGTAATGAAATTGTTTTATCTAAGAGATAAATCTGTTGATCAGTTAATTTGTTTTTGGTATATTTCTTTATAAATGATCTTATAAATTCTTTAGGATATAATGTTGTTGGGCTTTGAATAATTTTGTTAAAATAATCTCGAAATTCCATTAATATATCTCCTAAATCAGCTACTATTTTCTTTTTTTTTTTTACCTGAAGAAATCTCTTTAATATGGTAAATTTTACTAAGCCTCTTGGTTTTGATAGCCAATTTATTTAATGATTTAAGGTTAGTGGAAAACTTTATGAATTTATATCTTTCTAAATTAATCTTGGTCTTCTGGATTCAGAATTTCTAAGTATTTACTATTCAAAGTATTGATTTCTTCAACCTTACTAGTTTTGTTTATCTGATTATGTGGTTTTAATTTATCAGATTTCTCTTGGAGTGTATTTAATTCCTTGCCCCAAGGTTTTTTTTTATTAATGTACCAGTTTTTTGTTTTCCCAAAAAAGATAACTTTTTGAGCATCCCAGATATAAATGTCAGATGTGTCCTCAGTACTATTGGGATTAATAATTTTTTATTTCAGAAATAATTAATTCTTTAAAAATGTGATAGGGTAGTTAAGTATGCTGGAATTCTTTAATTTGAGTACAGTAGCTTGAGTTCATTAATAGATCAAAATATATAGCACTATGATTAGATAATACCACCAATCCTTGGTATCATCATGTTAAATGTTATGACTGCTTTGTAGATGATCTTTTCTTGTTAAGGGAAGGAGATGAATTTCAATTTACACAGTTTTCACAGTATTTAAATACAACTACTTCATTTTTGAAACTGACAAGTCAGTACTCATGCCATTATGTTAGTTTCCTGGATGTTTATGTCACTCTTAATAGAGAAGGTGGAATGGAGACCTCTCTCTTTAGAAAGGCTACTTGGAGAAATCACTATCTCCATTGGAATAGCATGCATCCCAGGCATATTACGAACAACATAATGAGAAATGAGTTGTCCAGAATCTCTAAAAGATGTACACAAGAAAAAAATATACAGCAGGAAACAATTGATTTGAAAGAACTTTTACAGTCACATGGTTATTCTCAACAAGAAACTGAATCCACGCTGATTAAATTCCAAAGAAGCCAAACAATGAATTCTGAACAAGGAATAAATATGGTGCAACATGAATCACAGTCTTTGAGATTAATGATCACTTATAGTACTGACAATAAACAAGTGAATAATATAATTTCTAAATTCTGGCCTATTCTTACTCAAGATCTGAAACTTCGATCTACTGTAGGAGCCAAATCACAGTTTGGTTATAAAAATAAGAAGAATATTAAGAGGCTCCTATGTACAAAACATGGTTTTTCAAGACCTAAGTTAGTTGGATGTAAGGGGACCTTTCAATGCAGTAATTGCTCTGCCTGTGAATATATTGACAGCAGCAATTTCTTTAAACATCCAAATACAAGTCATGAGTTCATTTTTAATTGCAAAGCAACTAGCACTTCTCAGAATGTTGTTTACTTAGCAACCTGTAAAAACTGTACTTCATTCTACATTGGCAAAATCAACCAAGTTTTTAAAAAAAGAATATTATGACATATAAGTGACATATGTAGAGGTGATGTACACAATGCCTTAGCGGTACATATAACCAAATTTCCGAACCATAGTTTTACCTTTAAGGTTATTGAAATAATTTATGAAGGGATTAGATGAAGTGACATCTGCAACAAAACTGAAATAAGTGAAACTAAGTGTGATAATTAATTTGCGGGCAGATTGCCCTCCAGGATTCAACACTGTTATCCCTTTAAAACCAACTCTAAAAACCAGAAGACCTACCATCGCTTAACTGAGAAGGTGTGTTCTTTAATGAATCAAGCTATAGGCTGTTACTAACCTTGAATGAAGAAAGGGTGTTGTCTTTTATCCTAATGTTTATTGGCTATATACTCTAATAAAGAAAGGAATGGAGTCCCAACTTTTTATGATTTGAAGAAGGTTTTATCAAAAGTGCTTATCGAGTTATTTTGGAACATTCACTTTCAAAATTTTTTGTTTTATGTCTTATGGTATGCTTTGTGGACTCAACTAGTATACAGTATTGAAGAGTCTACTCTACTTTTGTGACGTTCTGGAAGAGCGTACATTAGCTATACAGCACCTAAAGGTTTTATGCAACGTTTTGCATTCACTACATAGCACTGAAAGATTTTATATAAACGTTTATTTTTGTGAAATTTTGTCAAGAACGCCATTGGAGTACCCACTAGGACTGAAGGGTCTGTGTGCTATTCTGTATTTGTGATATTCGACAGAAGCTTTTTATAAAGATTTTGATAAAGTTATTTTGAACATTTTGAACACTGATTTCAGCTGTGAAGGTACAGCTTGATTTTTGACTTTATAATTTTATTTACTTGCCATCACGTTAACAGCGAGCTATACATTTTTTATCTATAAAAGGCATGAATGTACTTTAACTTTGTTTAGATTGTTGACTAACTGATTAGAAATATAAACTCTATCAATTCTGGAATATGAACCATGCCTATGAGAAAAGTATGTATAAAAAGGGAATTTGAATCAGCAAAATCATTAATGTCTCTAATATGGTATGTATCTGCAAATTCAGTCAAATATTTGCTGATAATGTTACACTTCTTTAACTAATAGAAGTTGAATCTTTTTCATTAACTATACAATTGAAATTCCCTGCTAGAATAATATTTCCTTTAGATAATTGTACTAATTGGTTTAAGTGTTGCTTAACTGCATGAATACCTACCCCTGGTATCCAATAGATGGTAATTAATATGCATAATTTCCTATTAAGTTCTAGTGTAGCAGTGCAAAACATACCCTTATCATCATTGTATGTGTCTATTATTTTAATGTATGGTTGAGTATTGTTCCATAGAATTGCAACACCTCTCTTCTTTTGTTGATGATGCAAGCTAGATAGTACTGTATATTTTCTTTTATTAAGTCTATTTATGTCATCCTTTAGGAAGTGTGTGTTTTGTAAAAAAAACATTAGGTTTAAAAAGATTTAAATATTTATATAAACTTCCCCTTTTGCAGCTATTATTTAACCCATTAATATTAATAGATAAACATTTTAAGGTTAACATAAAAAAATTAATGAGTTTACTAGAGAGGTGATCATTAACTTATTAAGTATATTCATATAAATTTTTATTCCCACTGAATTAAAAAAAAATAATAGATCTGCAGTTCAAATGATGTAAGGCAATTGTGTAGATTAAACCATTAAAGTTTTTAGACACCTAAGAACAACAAATAATAACTATATACAATAAAACTAGAATTCTAAATTCCCTCACCCCTTTCATGGAGTTCAAAGAGACTCCTAACTCAAACAGTATCCTGTTTGGGTTGACTACCCTGTCAATTACAACAGTCAATTCACCCTGTCACAAATAGAACTTAATAATTCTTAGAAATTTTGATTATAACAGAGAAATATGTATATCCCATATAGTAAGGTATTTACCTGCAAAATATTTTGATATATATTCTTATTCTCTTAAAAACACACTAAACAGTTGTTATTTTTGAGTTATTATTAAATTATATATAAGACAACTAAAACAATACTGGTTTATAGATGCATTACATAATCAGATATCAGATGGATAACAATATCATTTTAAAAATATAGATCAAATTAAGTTAGAATATATACAATTATTTTCTGATGTAAGAATGTGCTTTACTATTATACTCATCTACTCAAATAAACACTCAGAAAATAGAAACCATCAGATATGCCCTATTTCCAGATGAATATATGTAACAATAGGTCATATACAGTTCTCCATAGTTATAAGTGATTCAGTTAACACATGTACAGCATCACCCTTTTCCATTCTCATCTCATTGGTTATTTTTTCAAAGCCATATACCCTTATTATAAATATCCAGTATATTTGTAGAGAATCTACAAACTGGTGCCTATTGATTATATACAATCTTATGCAGCTCACATAGCAGAATACTAATTAGTGTCAGACCAGTAAGATGTAATCTGAAGATTCAATTCATAAAAATCTGAGTTGACTAAGATAACTGTCAAAGCTAGGTTAGCATGTTTAAAACAGTTATCAAATAATATCAAATCAGGTAGAATATAAAATATATATATATATATATATTAATGTATATCTAAAACATCTAAAATTCAAGCTTATGTGATACTAAATTCAGAAAATAAGAAACTTTTGTTGTTGTGTCTTTCGGCTTTTCCTGGTTAGGGGTCGCCACAGCGGAATTCCGGTCCACTAATGATTGGCAGTAGATTTTTACGTGCCGAGTTGTCGGCCCTGACACACAACCTTCAACGAAGGTATGCCCATTCACGCATGTCTCCACACAGAAGACGATCTAGCTGAGAATCGAACAGGACAACATCTTACTGTGAGGCGACAACACTAAAGAGATGAAATTGGTCCACATTAGTATCTAAGATGCATCAACAATTCAAATAACATTACTAGTGCAGGTATGAACTGCAACTACCTTATAATGAGTTTTAACTTCTAATGTCTAAATGTCAGTTTATTCAGTGACTTTCTCAGGTCTTGAGAATTTTTGTCTTATATAAACAATAAGCATACAGTGGTAGCAAACATATCATCTAAAATGAAAACAAAACTAAATACAGTAATATTTAGATTTCAGGTTATAATAACAGAGAAACTGGAAGAAGATGTATCATAGACCTTACTGTTATGGCTGTTTTAAGTCTACTTATCCACCACCAGTAAAGCAGTAAACATATCATGAGCAATACGATTTTGAATTGTAAGATGTAAGACTTTTTTTTTTGTTACGTGACGTGAACTGTACAACAAAGTTTCCAAGCAGACAAACGCAACTATGTTTCAGCAGGTGGTTAGCCTCCCAGCACCAGCCATATGGGTGATTATTCCCTCAGCCCCACTACTAAACCATTGTAACTTCAGAGCTGTACAATCTCTGATAAAATAAATATGTTTCATTTGAAAATTAAATATGTCTTTTTCTGCTAAGCTGTACAGCCTGGAATTAATATATTTTATTATGGAAGTATTAAGGCAAGGTGGGTATAAGGGGACTCAAGTCCTTCAAAAATAGTATTCTATCAGCTTTCTTTCAGCTGTCTACCTTGCTGTTTGAATTTGCAGTGTCTAGTGTAAGCATTGTTCTCTGTGTTGTCTGCATTTCTTGAACAGTGTATATTGAAAATGTATTCCTCTGCTTGTCTGTATATTCAGAAAGCATTACTTGTCAATAAGAAAAAAAATATCTTCAATATATGTTAAGGCTTAAATGAAGAACTGAGTATTGCAACTTTAAATGCTGGTTGTAAAGAGTCAAAATGCAATGCTTTACATTTCTACTCTATTTGAGCAAATTGAGACTTGCGGTAAGCAACAGTTCCTTTACACTCCAAAAGTTTTCTTATTTTTAAAAAGAAAAATACTGCTTTTTGCTTCTTTGTATTATAAACAACAATTTAGCTCTAGAAACATTACTGTCACTGGTTACTTATTTCTTACCTTATTTGGTATGAAGAGGCTGTTTACATTTATACATCTTGACAGCAATCCTGTTAAATAGACTTTTCACACTGGAAGATCAATTTCCCTTTAACTAAGAAAAGTTAACTGTATGTTATAAATTTGAGAATAAATAAAGCATAACACTCTCTTCTTTTTTTTCTTTTATTGTTTTAAGAGTTATTAAGCTGTTCAGGACGAACTCTGCAATTTGTGTATGGGCATTCTATCCTGTTCCTTCTCAGAGGGGGTCAAAGTTCGCATTTCTTCCCGTGGACTGGTGATATTGTGATCACACAGCCAGAGAGAGACTAAAAGCAAAAAAAAATGTCTGGAGACCAATCCTATTAAGAAAAAAAGGTTAGTGTTTCAACAGGAACTGCTTGAACTAACTAATAAATGTATTGTCTGTGGTATAAATGGCTCGTGAGATTTGAAAACTGCCGTTTAAACACTGAGTCATTCTATAACATGCTGTGACCATTACTATTGAGGAGAACATTGCCGTCTTGATTATTCAAGCATATTTGGTCAAATCAGTAAAACAGACTAATAAAAAACATGAAATAAAAAGCACACTATAACCAGTAATCCTAAAAAATAACAATTAAAGGTACAAAAAGCCATATTCAAGTCATTGCCTCAGATACACAACCCAAAACATTCCCACCAACAGCCCGTGCATAAGTACATTCAGTTCCCATCTTCCTATATTAATGTAAGGAACAGAGTTAGTCTAAAGTAATACTTTTCCTAACTAACTTAAACATACTTCCGGAATCAAAAGTAAAAGTATTAGAGAGTAGGAAAAAAAAGGGCACATGTTACAAAAAAAATAAAAATAAAAAAAAAAAACAGTTATTTTAACCTTTAGTTTCTTCTTTTTTTCGGAGGATTCCCAGTTGTTATTCTCTGCAACTCTCTTCAGGGAAATACTTGACCATTCCATATCCTCTAATTTGTCTATTAATTTATGTGTTTTAATGAATGTTACAGCAGAGTCAATGTCATCAAATATTTTTATGCCATCTCCAAGGAATAATTTCAGTCTAGCAGGAAACAAGAGGTGCACTTTTATCTGGTTCTTTTTAACTCCTTAATAATGGGCTGAAAAAAGTTTTCTTTTAGATATAACTCCACTTGGATAGTCATTCTCAAACTGTATAATGCTGTTTTTTATTTTTATAGGTGACTTGGACCATGCAGTTTTCAACACTAATTCTTTATCTCATGTTAACATAAATCTCACTATTATTGTTCTAGGAATATTTTTATTAGGACATGAAACAAGAGACCTATGTGCCCTTAAATTCCATATGAAAGGGCTTCTGGAAGGTCTAAAATAGATGGCAACCATGAAGTTAAGAAGCTCACCATGTTGTTTCCCTCAATGTTGTGTGGTAAACCAAAGATGTTATTTCTTCATGACCTATTTTCTAGGTCTTCTAGTTTATTCTGGAGAGTAGTGTTCTGCTTTAAAAGAAATTCAGTGTTACTTTCTACCTCCTGTGATCTTCCATTTACATCAGAAAGAGACTGTTCTATATCTGAGATCTGTGATCTCTGCAGTTGTAGTTCTTTATGTATTAAGTCCATCTGTTTTTAACATATCTGCTCAAAGATATCCATTTTTTTGTATCTATTTTGTCCGGTTTAAGTGACATCTCTTGTATGTTAGCTGCCAAAGATAATAGTTCTTTGTTAAATGAGGAGTCCATAGAAATGTTCTTTGAGTGGCTCATCCTTCAGTCAGAGATGCTGGGATATGTTATCAGAAGATTTTGACAGGAAAATATCAGAAAATATTTATAATTTTTTAAAACAATCCTAGGATATGTTTAAGATAATCCAAAAATGAAGAAATAAGTCCAATAGGATTGTTTATGAAAAATAAATCCTGTCAAAATTGAATAAAGTGACAGCACTAGGGAAAACTGCTGCTAATCAGTGCACATCTTGGCCACACCCCCATAACAAATAGTTTCTCTTAGCATATATATATATATATATATATATATATATATATATATATATACAGAGAGAAATGTATGTGTGTGTGTGTGTGTGTGTGTGTGTGTGTGTGTGTGTGCGCGTGCACGTGTGGATGTGTGTGTGTGTGTGTGTGTGTGTGTGTGTGTGTGTGTGTGTGTGTGTGTGTGTGTGTGTGTGTGTGTGTGTGTGTGTGTGTGTGTGTGTGTGTGTGTGTGTGTGTGTGTGTTTGCATCTATCTATCTATAGATACATCGATATACAAAGAGATATAGTGTGCATATAACTTATATGATGTTTTCAGTGTTTCAGTGTGATTGATCTTCTGGTACTATTTGACTTTCAACTTATTCTTGCATTATTCCATTATTTATGTAGAGCTAAACTCATTTTGCTAGTCAAGAAAAATAAATAAAAGAGAAGGTATGCAATCTTGCTACTTTATAGGTTTGTGAAAAGCTACAATTTCATAAAGAAATCAGTTTCATTTTTGTTATGAAGATACCATTAAATCTCAATTTCATTATTATTATTTTCCTAATAATTTAGAAATATGTCTAACAAATCTTCAACTTTGTGGAAAACCATACATTGAATAAGCATGTTTAGTAGTAAATAAGGTTCCACATGATTAAACATCATTTTATCAATAATTTGTATGGATACTAAAATGAAATCAATAAAGAATGTTTTGAGTGCATATCCAGTTTAACAATTCAAGATTTGATTATTTTAAAAATACAAAAAAAACCTCTTAGTATGCAAAAAAAAAAAATCAAGCATTCTGTAGAATAGCTTTTAGCTGAAGTGCCTAAAATGGCTAAATTATTTTTCGTTATGCAACTAAAATCACGTTAAGATCACTTCTCAAGATAACACTCTGCTCATTTATCTGACTGAACCAATTGTACAACTCTGGTAAAAGGTTGTTTTAATTTTTCAGAAGAAGCCTAGAGAGATCACAAAATAAAATGATTATATACTTCTGTACATTGTGTAAAAGAATATAACCCTCTTTAACTAGGAATTCAGAATGTCAATATTCTTATTATGAGTTATTGCAGTTATTCCTACACATCTATCAGATACATGATTAATTGCTTCCGTGCAGGGAAATGGGTGTTGTATGCTCTTTCTCCCTATCCTTGAGTAACTGCACTATTTGTTGGCAGGAGTATAACTGAAATACTTTCTGCAGATACTTTATAAGATTATCCTTATTATGTAGTGGTTAATATTAATAATATTTATTTAACGGGTACTTTTCTATCATTTTCCCTTTTGTAAGAGGTCATTCTCTCTCCCTTACAACCACATTTACATTAAAGTGAACCAATAACAGCAACACATGTTAAATGAATAAAGTAAAAAAAAAAAAAAAAAAAACAGCAGAACACATTAAAGTTAAATGAATAAAAAAGGAAACAAAATACAAAACAAAGTCTGATACAGCAGACTTCAAGTTAAAGAAAGTTTCTTCTTAAATTCACGGTTTATAGAAGTTGACAGTTTTGACTACCTTTCTGCTTCTTGCTTCTTTGGGAATACCAACAAAAAATTGCATTTTTGCCTTTTATCTGTATTTCAGCTCTAAGACCAAATTTAAATGGAAACCAATGCTGCTACAATGATCTAACAGATGAAAATATTTCCATAAGCTGCTATAGCTGGTGAAAGATATTGAAATGTATTAACATATGACTGATTGCAATTCATATGTTTATATTTTAAGGGAGTTTATAATACATGCTTTTAAGACAAAGTTAAGAATTTGACAATTGTCACTTGGTTGATGTCTATAAAGTAGCTGATGCATGGAACAGACTACCAAATTAAATTAAAGCAAGTGCTAGTTTAGATATTTTTAAGAACAGCCTGGACACTCATTATGGAAACAAGTATTTTTGGCATATTAACAAGCTAGAAGGGCATTAATGTCTGTGCTTGAATTTTTTGTATGTATGTATGTACATTATGTATACTTAGAAGCACAGAATGGTAGTCAATGTTGAAATAAATATCACTGCTGAACCTGTATCAAGTTTTGCTTGAAAAGTTTGGCAATATTTTAATGAATGCATAGGTTAATTTGTGTTATATATCTTGCTAGTACACACATAATCCCACAAATCACAAATTGTACTTCCTTATTCTTTCTTCTAAGTCATTAATGCTAGTGTGCATTGATTTTAAATCCTTGCCCATTTGGTTAGAGTTTATAAGCTAGTGTAGACATTTCTTGTGAAAACATAGTAGTTAGTTGGTATTAAGTCCAAAGTACCTGTATCTTTTGACTGCCAGACTTAATACTTAATGTACATTCCACAAATTTTTGAATAGAGGAGTGATTTAAAATCAGTATAGTGTTAGATTCTAGCTTCTGTAGCACTTTTTATTTGCATATGTGCTCATATTTTTCAAACTTGTACAAGTTTAAACAATCTTCTTGCTCTTTTGAAACACTGATAAATTGCTTTTTAAACTTGCTTAATAATGTGTTATTTCAGTTGGACAAATTCTAGGTGAAAAACTCAAAGCAGCATTATTTCCATTCAGAGTACAAAACTTCAATGTTTTGCTTTGATCAGTTGAACTGATTCATGTGGTATCTTGAAAAACCTTGACTTTGTCCAAAAATGATTCCACTTCCACTAAAGAATTGAAGAAATGACATTTGTAGTGCTCTGGGTGATTACAGTAGCTGAAATGATTGCTGTGTCAGGTTATATCCATTTTACCAGACTTGCCTCACTTAGCAGTTGTTAATCCTTTATCAGAACGATTATTAGTAAAGGAATCAGACCATTGAACTCTTTTATTCTCTTATGCACTGATTCCATTGTCATTGCTGTCTGATTGCTTGTTTGTGTCTTGACATTTGGTAGACGTCACTTCTTTTGCTTTTGTATTACCCAAAGAATGTAAGTTGATTCCTGACTGATTCTTTTTTTTACATTTTAATTAGCCTTTTCACATAATTCAATATTTTATTGTATAATATTCAGGAGGGAGAAATGCTGACGATAAACATACATCAACTAATCGATACATCATGAAAGAATAACAAAAAAAAAATTCAGCATGTTCAACTTATCACTTTTATTTGCAAAGCAGAAAAACTGAAATGTTTACTGTTAATTCCATGCAGATATACTTTAAATTAAGGTTACTAGTGGAGAAAGAAAAATGTAACTACAGAAAAGACTCAGCATATTCTTTTTGATTGTGTAGTCAGAAACTGCCCCTTAGTGATTCTGTCTTCACATACATGCTCCTCTTCCTTTTGGGGGAGGGGTCCTGTTTAGTATCGCCCTGTGACATGCTTGCTGTAAATGGTATTTATGGCATTAGTTAGCTGCATACATGAGCAATCATTTAGTTAGTTAGTTATTAATGTGGTTGCTTTATTTTTTCTTTCTTTCTTTTCAAGTAAGTGAACTGGTCTTTCAGGAGCTGTGATGGTCCAAGCCAGAAGGGCAAGATTAAGTATTTATATGAAGTTGTTAAAGTTTATTATTTCTCAGTTTAACATATCTGTTATCACTTCTTTTTGCAAACTATATATATTTTTTCTTTTTTGGTTCTTTTTTTAACAATCTGGAAAATGTATCCTTCCTTTCTAATTCTCTGTATAGATTAGGTCTGTGGGCATTTATGTCTTGGAGTTGGAAGTGAGGAGAGATTGATAATATTTTGCATCTTCTGTAAAATAACTGTCATAGGTTCACAGGTTCATGGGTGATTACTAGGCTAATTACCCATGGAGTCTTTTTAAGCCCAGCCACGTTTCCCAAATGCATCTGACAAGTTTGATACCCTATGCTTATTTTAAAGGGTATAGTTAGGATTGGGTATGTGTGGTAAACAATTTATAGTTACCTCTGTCTACTAAAGACATAGGTGCCAGACTAGGGGTAAATGTCTCATTCCCCATGCACTGGTCCAACTTACATTTGAATTGGATTAGTGAAGAACTCTGCATCACTTGGATGTAAAGCCAGATTCAGAGAAAAAGTAGGCTTGGAGACACATAATTGTTCCTTCAGTGTATTATATTTATGTTTCAGATGTGGTTTAGGTTCCTACATTGTGTAATTCTGATGCTGTTTGTTTACCAGATGTGCATCAGGTTCCTCAGGGTGGGATCAAAGGATGCTTTGTAGGTCAATGATAAATTGCCCCTCAACAATCTGAAAGATACTGAGTACAGGGATTGGACTTTGAGGCAGTATGCATAGGACATAATGATTAGGCAGTGCATTACTTTTGTGGGGAACCACTGCAGATGTTCCAATTGTTGCATATGCCTAGTCAGGTACATAGCAAAGGGGGTGGGTGTTGTACTCACTGACTTGCCTGATAACCTAGTAAGGTGGAGCAATTACATCTTTGAAGTTAAATGCCATACCCCTGTCGTAAGTTGTACAATATAGAATTATTTCTTAACTTCTGTACACACAATATGGTCAAAGGTGAGGTTACTATCTACATGTGTTCCCAAAACCCTGATAAATGGGTCTACTCCTAGGTGTATTATCAGGGTTGGGAAGGTGGCCTAATGGTTAAGGTGTTTGCCTTGCAAGCACAAGGTGCAGGGTTTGAGTCCCCCAAGGGACAATTGGCTAGGCTTAAAATGGCTTACAAGGGCAGTTAGCTTAATACTAACCTATGAGCCTAATTTGGTAGTTTTCAGGAGCAGCTGGCTTCTCAATGGATTCTATTATGCATTTCTTCACACTGATAGAACCAGAGAAAGCTTGCAAATAGCAAGTGAAGGTGTTACTTGGTTAACAGATCCCAGCATATTAACGAATGACAAATGAGGACTGCTGGAGCTCTTGTGTATGGAATCAGGTGTAGGGTAGCTTCTCAGTGAGCATACTTCCCCATACCCAAATTCCTTTGGACTCACATGCATGTTGTTGTAGTATACCTTTACAATAGTTCTGGGAAGGGCAATAGTTATGCTTGTTAGTGTTGACATTAATGCCCAAGTTAGTAGCTAAATCTTACTGTGACAAAAAAAATCGTATAGCCCTTCAGAATGAGACCTTACCACTGAAAGTAATGTATGTAGTGATGCCATAAACAATAGGAGACAAACTACAAAGCAGAATCAAAGTAGAACATCTGATAAGGCAATAAAACTAAAAAAAAGAAAACTCAAAACAGTTCCAACTCCCAGGTTTGCAGTCCATATTTATTATAAAAAGAAAAATATTTTTCAGAGTGTTGATAACAACCCACAACATTTCAGCACAATAAAGTATTTTTGTCACACTGAAAGCTGGAACATTTTCAGGAAAGAGAAAAGAGGAAGGAAAGTTCCACCATGTGGAGAGAAAACAAGATCTGTCTGAAACGTCACTGTGTGATGAAAAATAACACTATCAAATGCACAAATTCGTCAAAACAATTGCTTTCCCCTGCCTACACCTTCTTCAAAAAGAATTTTTACTTTCTCGACTTCCTCATAGAAACAGGAAATTTTAACTTAAAATAATTTCTTGCTAATAAGGTTGAATACAATATTTTACTTCAAGAATGAGTGATGATGGCAGTATAAAGTTAGATACTCATAAAATAATTCTTTAAAAAGATCTACTCATTTTTTTATGAAACCTGTAAAAGAGATACTAATAAAATGAGAGGAAATCTGGTGCTGTTCTTAAAACAGGAGTACACAGTAAACACACACACACACACACACACACACACACACACACACACACACACACACACACACACACACACACACACACACATGAACATAAGAGCATACTAGGTATTAAAATGTATAGCCATATACACCTTTAAGTGGACAAACGTAAAAGTTTTTCACCCTTTTCAATCACTTAATTGTGCTCACCTCACAAACTAAGTAGGGCTGTACATGATATCCCTGTGTAAATTTGGGTCAACGTATCTAGTCACCAAGACTACATTTAATGGTAACTAAATTTGTACTTTGATCTGTAGTTTTAATTTATTCCAAGGCTATGAGTATGTTGAGTTAGGAACCAAACTTTCCTGTGAATCTTGTTTATATTTGATTGTAAATTTAAGTTGTTAGTTTGGGTGTTTGTTGAGCCACTGGTTTTATGAAGAAATAGGTGGTCAAATACAAATTTCTGTTTCATGGTTTGAAAAGAAAGACTCTGGTCACCCTTGCAACACCTTGTAGCCTATTGTGTAGAAGAGGAGTTGTGCTAATCTATCAGGCTAGCTGGAGGATTTATGACCTTTCATTTTCTTAGTGAAAATCTTTTGTGCCTTTTCATTTGAATTACATGCTTGGATTTATGGATACCAAATGGGGATTGTATTTCATTGATGGCTTTGAAAGAGTACACTGGTAAGATGATGTCTTTGGATCTTGAAGATATATATGCCCATGCTCATGAAAAGCAGAAACACTGAACTGCAGTTCAAGGTATAATATCAATAATCCATGTTAGCAATGAGTGTGTGTTCACCTACTTGTGCTGTTATGGGCTAACTGAGGCACCTTTGTGTAAATACTGCATAAACACTTGGAATAAAAAAAAAATCAGTGCTGTAGAGAAAACATTTGCTAATAACATCTGTGTTTAGCAGAACTAGTTATAACTGCTTATCATTTATTTATTAATTTATTTGCGTTTGTTGACCGGGAAAGTCCACTGGGCTGAAATGAACCCATTTTCAGTGGAGGCCCGGGGAGAAAAGCTCAGAACAATTATAAAAAAATATATATAAATTTGTTAAACATGAAAAAAAAAACCTCCAAACAAATATACAAGAAGATATAAAATATGTTTAACAAGAATTTACAAATTGTAGATAGGATAAAACAGAGTATTTATCATAATATTCATTGGGACATTATAAAATTGCTATTGTTACAATTTGTGAAATCAGCTTTGGTTCAAGGTCAGGTATATAATATGTTAGGATTTAACAGAGAGGACAGATAAGCCATACAAATGTATGTTTATAGTACATTTATGGTGGAAAGAGTAAAGAGAATAACTTATATAGTGTACGTGAAACAAGCATGTATAACTATACTATTGTGCATATGTCTTGTGAGGCAAGTAGGGTAAACGTAGATATGCCATGGGTGACACTGAGAAGGAGGCAGTGCAGAGTTTAGGTTTAGAGGGGGTCAAATAGGAAATCAGGTTATAGAGGAATTGGAGATGGTACAAGGGCAGTGCCACTGAGAAGAGAGAGATATTGATGTAAGTTCCTTTTGAATTATGGGGGACTATTAATGGTCGTAAGAGAAGGTGGAAGACCATCCCAGAGTGTGGCAACAGTGAAAGTATAGAGATATTGACCTACATGTAGTTTTGGTCTACTTGCTTGGAGAAGAGATTGGTTTTCAGATCTGAGATGCCTATTTGGTTGATAAAGAGTTAGAAGGGAGGAAAGGGATGGGTACTTGAGAGGTTTATACATGGTTTTGTGCACTGTTGATAGTTGTATGTGTGTAAGATGCTGTAGTTGTTCAAGCCAGTTCAGGGATTGTAAAGAACAACAGTGATGGGAAGAGTATTTTGCACTTGTCACAAACTTAGCAAGTTTGTTGTAGCAGGAATCCATCTTAGTTTTTAAGCAGGACTGGAATTCTTGAAAATTGGACATTCTTGAAACACAAGTAGGTTCCACGACATAAAGAGCAAGATAGTTTTAGTTTAATTTTATTTAGTTTTTGTTAACCAGCTGCTTTGAATATTAGTAAATATTTCTCTTAGTAATGGTTGTAACTTTACCCTCATTAATAATTTAAGAGAGCACTGTTGATTTATTTTCTCCAATCTTTGCCTATTATTGATGTATACCTAACATGACCTGAGCACTCATTTAAGGATAGCAAATTAGTGTTTTTGTAATGAATTTTGACACCCACTTTTAAATTATCTTGAATATCTGAATAGCTGTGAATGTTTTCCTAATGCAAATTTTCATGAGTTTTACCAGAAAGAGCAAAGTTTACACTTAGTGTAATCTTTCTGAGTGACTAGAAAGCACAAAAAGTGGGGTAGAAATGTTCTTGAATACATATCATGCACACTTAATGAATCCAGTTAACAAAAAATCAGATCTGGTTAATGCTGAAATATGAGGTGGTCATAGTTCAACAAAATTTTGCTGTCATCAGTAAAGTTACTCAGTCATATATCATTTTACTGCCAATGAAAATATAAAGCTGTTAAATAATAAGGGTAATAAGAAATCCCCATGTAAGGCTCTTCTAACAATACATTTTGTAAATTGCATCCTCTTACTAACCCTATCCTTGCTTATTATTTAGACAGCCATTTTTTAATCCAATTTGTAAAATATGTGTCCATGTTTGATGCAGCTAAGCTATTTAAGAAAGCTGCTTAGGTACATTATCAAATGTCTTAGCTAGGTCAGGGTATATTACATCTGCAGCCATACCTGTCAACCTCTTAGGGCAAGAAATCTAGACAAAGCCTAAAATAATGATGGGACAAAGAACCACAAATAGGGACAGATTTTAAATATTGCTCTTATAAGCTAAGAAAGTTGCAAGAATTACAGGATTGTGTTAGCATGTATTTTCTTTAAACTTTTTAATAATATCAAGTCTGAAACTCAAATGTATGCTATTATTTTGTGGTTTCAATCCTCAGTGATTTGTCAGAAGACCACATATTTTATGTAGAACAGAGGAAAAGTATGAGGCAAAATTCTGGGCAGTTGAGAGGGATGTTGGCAGCTATCCCATTGTCCAACAAATTAATGGGATTTGGCTAGAAGGGTGTGAGGACTGCAAAGCATACTCAACCTCCATAGAAGACATGCTGATTAAAGTCCATGTTTATGATAAATAAAGATGGAAGTACTCAATAATACCCTCTCAAATAATTTTTCTCTGTTGCTTGCAAGATGTAGGCCTTTAATTGTCAGTGCAGCCAACATCTCGCTATTTTGGATTGTGACCACTATGGTGCTGCAGTAGCATTGTCGTCTCACAGTAAGACGCTGTCCGGTTCGATTCTCAGCTAGAGCGTCTTCTGTGTGGAGACATGCATGAATGGGCATACCTTTGTTGAAGGCTGTGTGTCAGGGCTGGTAACTCGGCATGTAAAAATCAACTACCAATCATTAGCGGACCGGAGTTCCGCTGTGGTGACCCCTAACCGGGAAAAGCCGAAAGACTCAGCAACCACTATATCTGGTTTCCATAGCACTGGTAGGACGCCAGCTTTCTTTCTTAGCTGGAACAACTAAGGAAAGCAAAAAGCTACAGAGGTGCTAGTCATAAAAAGAAAATATTAATTTAGGCTATCAGGGTCTGATGTTGCAGTAGTTTTACTTTTATCCATATTGACTCTAACAATATCCTCAGGGATAAGTACACATGATTAGGAGTTAAAATTATGCGGAAAACCAAATCAGTGTTTTCTTTCCCAGGAGAACTTTAGCATGTCTTGCAGAAAATATCAGCAAGACCTTCACAAGACATTATCTGCAAGTTTTGGAATCTGAGGACAATACTACTAGAAGCTTTTTTTAAACATGTTTGCAGCATGACTTTTACTACCCTTCACATGATGGGCAGACTAATGTTCATATGCTGCCTTAGCCCTTCCAAAACTTACATCTGACTGCAGATTTAACCTTAAGGTATTGTCTCCTATCTGATTGTAAAGGGAAGTTCTTCAACATTATCCAGTAGTTCTTTGTATCATGTATTATTTTCCAATTGTTACAGACCACCACAGTGGTGTACTGAATTGTGCACTAAAGCCGCCAGCTGTTAGGCATACATCAATAACCTCAGACCACTTAGGTTCATAGATAGGTACTAGGCTATTAGTCCGAGGGCCAAAGCAAGCCTAGCCAACAGTGTATTGGCTTTTGCCACCCATGTATTGTTAAATTCCTGACCCTCTATCAAGCAGTGCCCCAGACATAATCCCAGGGGTGAATTTCCTATCACCCATCCAATTATTAAGTTTTTTTTGAATAGTGCTAATGACGAGCTCTGCTTGATGTGGATGGGAATCTTGTTCCAGAGCATGGGAAGTCTCTGGGACATGAATCTATCCCTTCAGCATGTCCTATTTATTGGTGTGGTGAGGTTTAGGTCCCTAGAGAGTGTAGCTCGGGGAGACTGTGATTTCTTCAAGTGGAGCATGTCCAATAATTCCGGGTTTGACATAGCTTTGTATATCAGACAGAGGTCTCCTCGGAGTAAGCGATATGCGACCAAGTAGAGTTTGAGTTTCTTGAGTCGGTCGGCATAGGGCAATTGTTTGAGGCCAGCGATCCTCTTGGTGAGGTACTTTTGGGGCCTCTCAAGTTGTTGTAGGTGTCTTGTGAGGTACTTCCCAAATGAGGCATTGTATTCAATGAGGGGTCTGATAAGTGATGAGTAGAGGGGAACGATGACGTCCTTATTTCTAGATGCAAACCCTTTTGTGATTAAGTGGGCCAAGTAGAAAGATTTTCTTACTACTGTGGCAATGGGGTTATCAAAGGAGAGGTTGCTATCCACTTGGGTCCCAAGGTCTCTTATCACACTTTCTGTGTCAAGTGAACTTCCCCCTATTTGGTAATTCATGGGTACCGTGTTTTTGCCAAAGGGGATAACAATGCACTTTTTGGCATTTAGTTTGAGGCCATGATTTTGACACCAGGTGTCAGTCTCGGTGAGGCTCTTTTGCAGGATGTCTACGTCGGCAGGGAAATTGATAATGGCACCCAGTTTGCAGTCATCTGCAAACTTGGTTAGCCATAGACCCTTGGTGTTTGCTTGCACTTCAGAGAAGTATATACTGAACAGGAGGGGTCCCAGGACTGAACCCTGGGGTACTCCACTTGTCACTGGTTTGGAGTCAGATCTGGAGTCAGCAACTCTTACTGTGTGGGTTCTGTCCATGAGCCAGTTGGCCACTCATCTTGTGACATAAGGGTTTATGTTAAGGTTGATGAGTTTATCAATGATTCCTGAATGAGGGATAGTGTCTAAGGCTTTAGCAAGGTCCAAGTAGGCTTTGTGGACTACCTTGCCCTCATCTATGGCCTTTGTAACTGTTTCAAAAAAGTCTACCAGATTTAAGAGACATGACCTACCTTTTACAAAACAGAATTGGGTAGCATCCAGAGTTTGAATGTTACCTATATCTTTGTTTATGAGTTCCATGGTGATACGCTCCATGGCTTTGCAGATCAGGCTTGTCAGGCTAATAGCTCTATAATTCCCAGAGTCTGTGGTGGTTCCTCCTTTGTGGAGTGGGATAACCTTTGCTGTGTGTCATTCTGTGGGCATGTAACCTGTGGTGACGCTGTGGTTGAACATGGATTTTAGGTGGGGGGCTAGTTCATTTTGGAGTTTGTGTAGGAAGTAGCCTGGGATGTTGTCCAGTCCCATGGATGCTGTGTTTTGAGCTTTAGAGAGTGCCATTTTTACCTGTGTGTTTGTGATTGCTGGGGCTCTATAATCATCTGGTATAGGCTCTGTATACTGTGTGCCATTCTGTTGTAGCTCAGTGCAGATTGGGGTGTTGCTATGGATATTCTTGACATAGATAAAGAATGCCTTGTGGTTGTCTTTGAAATCCATTGCAATTTATATTTCAAAATTAGCTTTGGAGATTTTATGAGAGATCTTAGGTTCTTACTGAGGCTCGTCAGTGAGTTCATCCATACCTGGGTTTTTACTCTCTTTTGCAACAGTTTCTTCCTTCTGTTGTAGAGTTTGTTAATGGCAGGGGACCACCAGATTGGCTTCCTTTTTTTGGAGGATAGCATCTTGGTTTTGTTGGGGATAGCATGATCCATGCACTCATGGAGGTGCTTGTAGAGTGCATTTGTGTAGGATTCAGCAATCGTGACTGTATTGACTGTGTTATCCATCTGCAGGGGTGTCACGAAATTAGTCACCTCAGTTTTGAGAAGCGTGAAGTTCGCTTTGGAGAAATTTTTTACGATGGTTTCCTTGTGTGGGGGTGGGGTCGGGATGTGGATATGTAGGGTGATTAGTTTATGGTCTGATCTAACCAGCAAGGAGTTGATCTCGGGCATTGAGCACCAGTCACGCATGTTGGTAATGACCAGATCCAGAATACTGTTGCCCCTGGTAAGGGTGTTGACAAGTTGAACCAGAGCGTTAGAGTTTATGAACTCTAGTGCACTTCTAGTCCAAACACATGTAACTTTTCTGTACTGGTAAGTAGAGCATAATTGTGTTCCAATCCCATTTAGGTAGGTGTTCTGTAAGCATCTATATTACACGATCAGAGCTTTAGTTAATCAAGTAACTAAAGCTCGATCACTAAATATTATAAAATGCAAAACCACGAAAGGCAGTTTCCACTCAGGAAAACAATGCCATAGTCCCAACAAAAAAACCCAAAAACATTAAACACAAATTAAGTGGGGAGCTTTGCCCCCCACACCTACCGATGTGGGGGGCTGTGCCCCTCACCCCCCAAGTAAATATACTAAGTCCGAGATCACCCTACATTGTAGAAAGGGCAAAATCCATGTAATAGCCAAACAAATTGTTTTCCTGCTTGGAAACTGCCGTTCGCGGTTTTCGACATTTACTCGACTAACTAAAGCTTCAGTCATGTAATATAGACCTTTCTGTACTCATTGTTTCCCTGATAGAAAAATTGGGGCAACTGTCAGCTAAAATGAAATAAGTCTGAGAAGGGACAGTCGAAATAACAAAAATAATTGTTGCTAAAGTGCTGCCTTACAGCAGCTGCTTTTGATAATAAACACAATATATAAAGTATCTGGAGACTAAAGTTCAGTTTAAGCATGATTATGCTCGCTATTCAGATCATGGAGATAGTAATAATGATGCTATTATAATACTTGACAAACGTGAAATGCTGCTTACAACAGTTTACTTTAACCAATATATGCATCAATATCTAAACAGGTTCATTGGTAAGTACTAGGCCAGCTGCCCTTGTGGGACATTTTAAACCTAGTCATTTTCCCCTTTTTGTGCTCCAAATAACCTACCTTATTTGGGTATAGACTG
The DNA here is from genome assembly GCF_019279795.1 of Protopterus annectens. Taxonomy (NCBI): domain Eukaryota; kingdom Metazoa; phylum Chordata; order Ceratodontiformes; family Protopteridae; genus Protopterus; species Protopterus annectens. The sequence goes on from NC_056748.1 coordinate 464,331,241, forward strand.
GCCTTATCCATCCCTTGGTTAGTAATTATATATTACCCCTGATGAGAATAACTGGGATCATGCCATAGAAAGTTTGAGGTGACCCATGCATGGGATAAAGCATTTAAGAGCTACCTATGCCCATTCGTAGTACAGGTGGCAGTCCAGTGATACATTTTTTTTTGTTTCCCATCCATAGATGTAATTTATACATAAAATGGACGGAGATTAACTTTGTTTTATGTGGCTGGGGAGTCTGTCCCATGGCAGCAGTATCCTTTGCAAAATATACCTGTACCTCCAAACTGTTTGTTGATGTTGCAGAAGAGGTTTGGATCCCTAGATTGAGTACATCTAATGCCATGTGACTTGCTGATGTGCAGTAAATCCATCAGTAATGGGTTGGAGGATGCCTCGTATGCCAGACACATGCCACCTTGTAGCAGTCTGTAGGATACTGAGAATAGTGACAGGACTTTGAGTCGGTAGGACATGTTGTTTAGGCCTTGTATAGTTTCAGTAAGATATCCCTGTGGGCACTGCATTTGTTGCATGTGTCAGGACAGATACATGCCAATGGGGGCATTATATTCAGTGACTGACAGCCTAATGAGGGCTGAGTAAAGGGGGATAATGACATCCCTAGATCTAGACACAATCCTCTTGTTTATGAGCTGTGCAACATAGAAGGAGTTTCTTACAACAACAGATGAATGTTGGTCAAACATTAGGTCACTGTCCACATAAGTTCCCAAATCCTGAACAAGGATGGGTGAACTCTTAGGGGCACATTGACAGTGCAGTAGGACCCTGGGGTAGATGACTTCCCAAATGATACAATAATTCATTAGCATTTTGTTTCAGACCATGATTTGAAACCAGTTATTCATTTGCAACAAACCTTCCAACAGGATGGCTAAGTCATTTGGGGATTCAATGATTTCTCCTAGCTTGTAGTCATCTGCAAACTTAGTCAGCCAGATGCCTTGGCTATTGGCTCTTGCTTCTGAAAAGTAGATGCCAAACAGAAGAGGTCACAGCACAGAACCCAAGGGGACTCTATTGGTGACTGGTCTCTTTGTGGAGGTAACTTCCCCTATTTTGATTATCTGTGTCTTATTTGTGAGCCATTTGGCAATCCAGTGGGTAACGTAAGGGTTTATTCACAGTTTATTTAGCTTTTCAAGTACACCTGAGTGAGGAATTGTGTCAGAAGCTTTGGCCAGGATGAGGTATCAGTGTGTACCATTTTGCCTTCATCTATTGTTTCGGTGGCCTTTTCAAAAAATCCACCAGTTTGAATGAGCATGACCTGCATTTGATGAATCCAGACTGAGACAGGTCTTGTGTATGGAGGTTCTGTATGTCCCATCTGATTAATTCCCATATAAGTATTTCCATGGCTTTGCATATGAGGCTGGTCAGACTTATGGGTCTGCAATTGCCTGGGTCTGTAGAAATTCCTCCATTATGCAGGGGAATGAATATAGCTGCTCTCCATTCACTTGGTACAAAACCAGTATGCAGGCTAAGAATGAACAGTGTTGTTAGCGGTGTGGCTAAATCATATTTCATCCTATTTAAGATGTATCCAGTGATATTATCAGGATCCACTGATGCAGTATTTTTAGCTTTTGATAGCATTTTTAGGACTTGGTCGTATATTATAGCTGGAGGTGAGCCAGTTTTAGGTATATCTTGAGGAACAAATAGAGACGAGACAGGGGTAAAGTTAAAGCTAAATTTATTGACCAGTAGGTTAGCTATACCTTCAGCCTTAGAGTAGGTAACATAGGTTCATAGATGCTTACTAGGCTAACAATGAAAAGGGCCTTTTTAAGCCTAGCAATGGATTTTACAAGCAGAGATCTGGGAGATGAATTACTTACAGGCTTCCTGTGTCCATCGTTCAATAGAAAGTGTAGTCTCTGGGATACATACCTTGTTTCTCCAGCAGGTCCCGTTTATATCACAGGAAAGATTTATGTCTTTATAATGGGTAATTATGGTACTGTTTGTTTTGTGGCTATGCAGGAGACCTATCAGCATGGGGTCTTATGCCTTGCATGTCAGGCACAGATCTCCCCTCAACAGAAAGAAAGATAAAGAATACAGGAATAGAGTCTTCAGGTGTTCTGCATAGGACATGGTATTTACACCCTCTGTTCCTTTTGTGAAGAACCTGGGATGTTTTTTTTTTTGTGTTGGTTATGCTTACAAAGTACATGGTATGGGGGGAGTATTGTACTCAGTGATATGAATGACAATATAGTAATATAGAACAATGGTGGACCTGCTGTCCTACAAGCTTATACTTTTGTTTATAATTATAATATAATAATGTTTACTGCACACATTTGTTGGTCAAAGGCTAGATTACTGCCTATGTGTATCCCCAAGTCCCTGACTACTGGGTCAGCTCTTAGGAGTGTGTTGTCAATTTGGTAGTTACCAGTGGTGCATGACTTTCTGGTGGATACTATTATGCATTTCTTGGCATTTAGTTTTAATCAGTAGCTCTGACACCAGTAATTTGTCTGTGTCAGCCCTTCCTGGAGAATATTAGTGTAAGTGTGAGATTCTATGACTTCTCCGTCATCTGCAAATTTAGTCAGCCAGAGACCATTGACATTGGGCTTGACTTCAGAGAAGTAAATACCAAAAAGGAGCGGTCCCAAGACTGATCCCTGAGGGACCCTGCTTATGACTGGCCTCTTTGTAGATGTGGACTCCCCTATTCTAACTTCCTGGGTCCTATCTGTGAGCCAGCTGGCTATCCACTGGGTTGCTTAACGGTTTATACCTAACCTCTTGAGTTTGTCAACAATGCCAAAGTGGGATATTGTGTAAAATGCTTTGGCAAGGTCAAGGTAGGCAGTGTGAACCATGTTGCCCTCAGCCATTGCTGACTTTCTCATAAACATCCAGAAGGTTAAGAAGGCATGACCTGCCCTTGATGAAACCAAATTGGGTTGGGTCCATTGTCTGGAGGTTTCCTATGCAATTTCTGATCATTTCCATGATAATTCTTTCCATGGCTTTGTATATGAGACTAGTGATTCTTACGGGTCTGTAGTTTCCAGGGTCTGTATGTGATCCAACTTTGTGCAGAGGGATGACTGTTGCTGTTCTCCATTCATGAAGCATGAAGCCTGCCTGGAGGCCACAGTTAAATAGCAATTCTAGATGACTTGATAGGTCATGTTTCATGCTATTTAGAAGTAATTTTTGGGGATATTTTGAGGGCCGATTGATGCAGTGATCTTGGCCTTAGAGAGAGAGCATTAAGGACCTGTTCCCTAGTGATAGCAGGGGGAATGATATTTGATGGTATTTCCTGAGGGAAGGTTGAGGGGAAGGCAGTGGTAATGTTGGAAGTGAATTTGTTGGCCAGTAGGTTTGCTATATTTTCTCATTCAGTATAGGTGACTCCATTAACAATGAACTCTGCACACAATTGTGTATTACTTTTGAGGTTGCAGACATAGCTAAAGAATGCCTTGTGGTTGTCCTTGGTCTTGGAGGCCAAGTTTACATCAAACTTGGCTTTTTTAGACTTTACTTTCCTTTGAGTTATTTTTTAGTTTGATGAGCATGCTTGTATGCGAATGGGTGCTGTGCCTCCTATTTTTGCCATTATTGTCTTCCTTCCAGCATGCACCATCCTCTCAGTGCATTGCTGTGTTGTGGTTTTCAGATTACAAATGTAACTAAAAATGCCTTACAATTGTCTTTGGCTTGGGTAGCTCTTTTAGCCTCAAAATTGGCTTTGGTGGATTTTATTAAGCTCTCAAGATGTTTGTGTATTTTCATTTTAAGGGTTCTAACATTCTGGGACTTCTTATTTTTGGTCATTTTTTTTCCTTTTATTATAATGCTTGGTGTTTTTATGGTTCCACCATGTGGGTTTGTTCCTGGGGTTCACCTTCCACTATTTACCTGCTGGTTTAATGTGCTGATACACATTTTTGTGTATTCAGTGGCATTAACTGTGTTTGGTACAGATTTGAAGATTGCCAGCATATCACTTAGGAGTATGTAGTTTATCTTAAAGAAATTTCTATAGGTACCTTGGGTGAAAGGGATTTCTGGTGTCAGTTTTATGTTGAATGAGACTGCTTTATGGTCAGACATAACAAGTAATGAAGATACACAAGACTTGGTGCAAGATGCTCCCAGATTAGTTAGGACAAGATCCAAAATATTATTTCCCATAGTGGGTACTCTGCCTAAATGTTCCAGGGCATTTGTATTAACACATTCCAGGGATCTCTGTATTTGTGCACTAGTGGTGGTGTAGGTTTCCTAGTCTATAGTTGTATAGTTTAGATCACCTAGGAAAATGATATTGATTTTAATACTGAGTGATTCAAGTCAGTGTAGATAGGTCTCGTGACTTTCTTTTGTAATACATGGAGTTCTACAGCCAGCTAATATATGGTACTGGACCCTTGTGATGGTTAATTTGACATGAGGGAGCTTTGCAGCATCATATTGCTTTATCAGCCTTCATTGAGTCTCTTCTGAATGCAGACTGATACACCTACACCTTTACTGATATACCTGCACCATTACTGATACACCTACACCTTTAATGATACACCTGCACCTTTACTGATACATCTGAATCTTTACTGATACACATGCACCATTACTGATACACCTGCACCTTTAATGATACACCTGCACCTTTGCTGATGCACCTGAATCTTTACTGATACATCTGCACCTTTACTGATACAGGTGCACCATTACTGATACACCTGCACCTTTAATGATACACCTGCACCTTTACGGATACACCTGAATCTTTACTGATACACCTGTACCATTACTGATACACCAGCACCATTACTGACACACTTGCACCTTTAATGATACACCTGCACCTTTACTGATACACCTGAATCTTTACTGATACATCTGCACCTTTACTGGTGCACCTGTACCATTACTGATACACCTGCACCTTTAATGATACACCTACACCTTTACTGATATACCTACACCTTTACTGATACACCTGAATCTTTACTGATACATATGCACCTTTACTGATACACTTACACCTTTATTGATACACCTTCACCTTTACTGATACACTTACACCTTTAATGATACACCTGCACCTTTACTGATATACCTACACCTTTACTGATATACCTACACCTTTACTGATACACTTGAATCTTTACTGATACATATGTACCTTTACTGATACACCTGCACCTTTACTGATACACCTGCACCTTTACTGATACACCTGCACCTTTCTTTCCATCCTGTACACTGGCTGGCTTTAAGTGTTACATCTTGCTTGCCTACAAAGTATATCAAATCACTTTAATGTACTTGAGGAAATATGAATCTGGCTAACAACTACCATAAAGAAGACACCACAGACAGAACTGAGTATAAAAATTCAATGAGTATATACTTTTTGGATTCTCTGAACTAATGAACAACCCTACTAAAACAGTGCCAAGTAAAGCATAGTAGACCGGATCCTAACATCCTGAAACAAATACTATTGTTGGAGTAGGCGTACTAGCAGAAAGTGTGATTGCAACCCGATGCTTGCAACTTGACAGCACACAAAAATACAGAAAGTCATCTCATATGCACATGCATCCTCCAAAATTGACTTCATGACTCACACTTCACCTTTTTGCATCCCCATTATAACTGGTGACCATGGATTTTCGTCTCTCTAGAAGACACAGTTGTTAATGTAAATGAAGCATTCCTTAACATGCTGAAGTCTCTGGGACCACATATTAGAAAAGATTAAGGTATTGGGTGGCACCTTGCGTATCATATGAAACAAAATAATGATCTTAAGGACTATCCATGTTATGGAATAACTGGAAAAATCAGTAAACCTAATAACTTCTAACCATATAATATCATTGAAAATACAGAAAATAACACAATAGACAAGGATAAAAGCATTCATTAATCAGCAATCTGACAAAAAAAAATCAGAACTACTATAAATAAATGAATAACTCAACAATTAACCAGTATAGATTTTTTTAGTCATAACTCATAGCAAATGATTTATCTATGGTGCATTTACATTATATAATATATGTATTTAGTACATAAAAAAACTTCTACTTAATATAAAGAAAACCATCATGGCACTTATAGGTTCATAGGTTCATAGGTGGGTACTAGGCTATCGGCCCAAGGGCCTACGTAAGCCTAGCCAGCAAGGTTCCATGGCTTACGCCACCCAAAAAAGTTATTTTCCTGTGCCACTGTTGAGCAGAAACACAGAAGTGATCCCCGGGGTGTATTTCCTATTTCCCATCCACTCATCAAGATTTTTCTTGAAGAGTGCTAATGAAGAACTTTGCTTGACATAGATGGGTAGCTTGTTCCAGAGTATAGGAAGTCTCTGGGACAGGAATCTATCCCTCCAGCGTGTCCTGTTTATTGTGGTGACAAGGTTTAGGTCCCTAGAGCATGTAGCTTAGAAGGATTTGGATTTCTTTAGGTGTAGCATGTCCAACAGCTCTGGATTTGACATAGCTTTATATGTTAGGCAGAAATCACCTCGAAGTAGGCGATATGCTGCAGAGTAAAGCTGGAGAGTTTTTTGAGGCAGTCAGTATAGGGCATTTGTTTTAGGCCAGTAATCCTCTTTGTGAGGTACTTCTGTGGCCTTTCCAGCTGCTGCAGTTGTCTTGTGAGGTACATTCCAAAAGGGGCGTTGTACTCTATAATGGATAAACACAAAAAAGGACCAATGGTGCGCACAAAAAGACCAAGAAACAGTAGTAAGCATCACCAACCAGGAATGAACACGAACAATGTAAATGCAAAATCCAGACACAGTTTATTGTCCACACTAACGCTTGTACAGATACAGCACGTTTTCATCATCAACTTCATCAGTAAATGAAAAGCAACCACATCCATCTGTATTTATACCCTGTGCTGTATCTGTACAAGCGTTAGTGTGGACAATAAACTGTGTCTGGATTTTGCATTTACATTGTTCGTGTTCATTCCTGGTTGGTGGTGCTTACTACTCTATAATGGGTCTAATGACCTCTTTTTTCCTGGATAAAAACCCTTTTTTGATGAGGAGTGCCACGTAGAAGGACTTCCTGACTACTGTGGTGATGTGACTATCAAAGGAGAGACTACTGTCTACCTGGGTCCCAAGGTCTCTTATCACGTATTTGGTGTTAAGTAGATTGCTGCCTATGTGGTAGTTCATGGGTACAGAGTTTTTACCAAAGGGGATGACACTGCACGTTTTGGCATTGAGCTTGAGGCCATGGCTCTGACACCAGACATCTGTCTCAGTGAGGCCCTTCCGTAGGATGTCCACATCCTTTGGGGAATTGACTATGGCTCCTAGTTTGCAGTCATCTGCGAACTTCGTTAGCTAGAGGCCTTCTGTGTTAGCCTGTACTTCAGAGAAGTAGATACCAAACAGGAGAGGTTCCAGGACAGAACCCTGTGGTACACAACTTGTCACTGCTTTGAGGTCAGATTTGGAGTCTGCAACTTTTACAGTGTAGGTTCTGTCAATGAGCCAGTTGCAACCCATCTTGTGATGTAGGGATTTATTCCTAGTTTAGTGAGTTTAGCTATAATTCCAGAATGGGGGATGATGTCGAAAGCCTTGGCTAGGTCAAGATAGGCTGTGTGAACCACCTTACCCTCATCCACGGCTTTGGTGACTGCCTCAAAGAAGTCGATCAGGTTCAGGAGGCATGATCTGCCTTTCACAAATGCAAACTGGGTGGGATCCAGAGTTTGGAGGTTACCAATGTCTTTGTTTATGAGTTCCATGATGATACGTTCCATGGCCTTGCAGACCAGGCTCATCAGGCTAATAGGTCGATAGTTCCTGGGATCAGTGGTGGCTCCTCCTTTGTGGAGAGGGATAACTGTTACTGTGCACCATTCTGTGGGCACAAAGCCTGATGCGAGGCAATTATTGAACATAGTGCTTAAGTGGGGAGCCAGTCCATTCTGAAGTTCGTGTAAAATGTAGCCTGGGATGTTGTCCGGTCCCATGGATGCTGTGTTTTTGGCTTTAGAGAGTGCAGCTTTTACCTGCATAGTTGTGATTACAGGGACTCTGCATTCTTCCTGTATAGATATGGGCCCTTTAGGGGGTGAGAGGGGGGTAAAGTTAGCACTGAACCTATCTGCCAGGATGTTGGCAATATCAGTTGGTTCTGTCATTTTCGTGCCTTTGTGCTATACCTCAGAGCAGATCTGGGTGTTGCCATCTAGATTCTTGACATAGCTATAGAATGCTTTGTGGTTGTCCTTGGATTTAGTGGTGATTTTGTTTTCGTAGCTAGCTTTGGAGGATCTTATAAGGGATATCAGCTTCTTACTGAAGCAGACCAGGGAGCTCCTCCACTCATGGGATTTTACTCTCTTTTGCAACAGTTTCTTCCTTCTGTTGTACAGTTTGTTTATGGCAGGGGGACCACCAGATTGGCTTCCTTTTTTTGGAGGATAGCGTCTTGGTTCTGTTTGGGATAGCATGATCCATGCACTCGAGTGTTTATAGAGTGCATTTGTGTAGGATTCAGCAGTTATAACTGTATTGTCCATCTGCATGGGTGTCATGAAGTTCACCACTTCTGTCTTAAGAAGCATGAAGTTGGCTTTGGAGAAAATTTTTACTGTGGTTTCCTTAATGGGGGTGGGTGTGGGATGTGGATATCAAGGGTGATAAGCTTATGGTCGGATCGGACCAACGAGGAGTTGACTTCAGGTGTGGAACACTGGTCACTCATGTTGGTAATGACCAGGTCTAGGATATTCTTGTTTCTGGTGGGGGTGTGGATAAGTTGATCTAGGGCACTGGAGTTTATGAATTCCAGAAAGCGTTGAGCTAAGGAGTTGGTACACGAGTAGTTTTCCCAGTTAATGGTGGGGTAGTTGAAGTCGCCCATTATTGGGGTGTTTGGTTGAACCCTAATATTTTCCAGTACATCAAGAAAAGAGGAGTGGGAATCCTGGGGCATGATGGGGAAGTTGTAGCAAGCTACAATTTGGATTGCAGTTTTGCCCAGAGTTAGTTGCACTTGGATAACCTCAGATGCATTATGCTGAGCAACTAGCCTGGAGGTGTGGATATCCTTAATGAATATGGACACACCTCCGCCTTTGGTGTTTCGGTCCAGGTTACATGGCTGAAAAGTGTGGTATGAGTTATAGCCTGGTAGTGCAGGGATGCTCTCTGGAGCCTTGAACCAGGTCTTAGTCACTGCTCAGACATCGATGTTCTCCATTTTAAGGAGTGCCTCGAGTGAGTGCATTTTGAGATTTAGACTTCTAGCATTGAGTAGCATTACCCACAGTTTTTGCTTGCCTGTTCCTGTTATGGTGGTAAATTTGTTATTTGAACCCTGCCTAAAAAAGGCACTATAGGGGCAGTAAGAGCCTTAGCCAGTATCTGGAATCCCAGGGTTGACAGGTGCAGGCCATCTGTGGCAAAGCATCGTGGTCTGTCGACCATGTCATCCCAAGCAGACAGATACTGGATCCCCTTAGAATGACACCAGAAGCTTAGCTATTTGTTGAAGTCAATCATTTTGTCCTTGTACTGTGGTATCATTCTGGGCAATGGCAGAATGCTACTCAGGGCTGTGGTCATACCTTCCTGGGCTACAAGATCGGAGAGCTCTTCCATATCTCTTTTCATGTAGTCCAGGAAGGTATGTCTCAGGTCATTTACACCAACATGGACAATGACCGAGTCATATTTGTACTTGTGGAGTGACCTGAGTGCATGGGTTTTGTGATAATTTACCTGGTTATACAAAGCAGCTAGAACCATTACAGTTCTCAAAAACAGATCTATAACACAAAAATGTTCATACCAGCTGGAAACAAACCTATATTTAACTCTTTCAGAAAGAAGGAACCAAAACATTTCAAGCTATAGACTCATTGCAATACTATCTTCCATGTCAAAGAATTTAGAAAAATAGGCATGTAACCACCTTCTTATTGTCTTAATAAAAAAATATTACCCTCAGCTACTTGGCACATGTTCGACACCAAAAAAAAGTGTAAGTATACCGTTAGCTATTTTCCGGGTCTATGTTATATAGTCGAACTTTCAAAATGTCGAATACCATATGTTCGAGACCATATGGTTGATATTTGAAAGTTCAAATATATAATATTAAAAAAAAGAAAGAAAAACATACCTTAACAGTGCGTGCAGGGAGGCAAGCCCCCATGCACCCACCACACCCCCCTACTTAAATATACCAACTCCAAGACTGCACTTCAGTCCAGAAAAGGGAAATTCTACCATTCTGCACCATACAGCGCCATTAAAGTCAATCTTCAAACACTTGAAATGTCTCGAACATATGATGTTCGACATTTCAAGCATTCGTTTATTTGACATAGACCCTTATTTTCCAACATAAAATAAATCATAAATAAACCAAGGAGATTTAGTGGCTTAATTATTTATTGATTATCCAAAGTACTTGGCACAGTCTGATGTAAACTGCTTCTAAATAGGTTAGCTAGTCTCAATATCAACAAAAATGAGGTTTAGAACAGACCAATATGTCCAGGGACATCTTCAAGTGAGGTTAGATAAACAGAGTAGCAGGAATTGGGAGGATAGGGGGAGGATAGGGTTAAATAGGAATGTATGAGGTTTGGGATGAAATGAGATAGGGGTAGGGAGGGGCTTAAAGGATTTTAGGCAAGTGTAACTGGAGTAGGAGTCACATTTTGGCATGAACTTGCTATAGCAGGTTTTGTGGCCATGACAACCTGTAGGTATTTTGGAGAACAGGTAGGCCTCGGGGAATATTGGAGCATGTTGGTACTAGATGAGGTTTGGGCATATTGGTACTGGGTGAGGGTTTTTTTGTGCTATTTTGAGTTGTAAGGTTTGGGTAGGTTGGAGGTATAATAATTTTGAGAAAGGGGCTTTTGGTTGTGCTCTGTTTTATAGCAGATTAGCTATCAATGGCTTTGTTCTGCAAATCAATAGAATGATGGTGCTGTGTCACTTTATTTGGTCTCCCAGGCTGCCTTACTGGTGATTTGAGTTTTAAGTAGTAAACTTGCAACAGTCAGCTGCTTGTTTTAGGTTGTGGTGGTGGATAGCATAAAGCATAAATAAGATGTAGTCATTTTCGTGAGGAGTTTGTTGATCACTTATGGGTAGATAGAACAGCGGGAAAGCTTTTCATGGCTGAAGGAGCTCCCAGGTTGTATTAATATGTGTGCATGTTCGAAGATGGCTGCTAATAATGTCTGGGGGTTGGCACATGCATATAATCTGATTAACAGCTGAAGGAGTCCTTTCCATGGAGGAGACAGCAGGTATGCATAGTGCTCACATATTCAGATTTGGCATACAGTCCAGAGTTTGCCTCATGTTTTCATGAACTTCTTACCTTTGTTGTTGGTGGGTTAGCTTTTGGTCTGAAGCAGTTTTCCTAAGGGGTACATGGTTGGCAGGTTAGCTTTCATTTCACATGTGCTGCAACTCGCTGGAGTCCTTTCATTCCTGGCAGTGCAGTTGCAGTCATTGTTAGAGACATAAAAAAAAAATAATACAAAAAAAGGCCATTGCACTCAGCATGGTAGCTGCCAGCTTCTTCCATCCTTTACATCTGCTCATGTGGGTCTGGGTGTCACTCTGTGCTCTGTTTCACAGGTAAATGAATATTGGTGTCAGCAGCTGTAATTGCGCATGCACACAGTGCAAATAACAGTCCTGTGAAGTTAACTATTCTGTGGAAGGGGCCTGGGTGCTGCTGTTTCATGGGGGTTGCCCTAGTTTGAGCCATTTTCCTGCCCATTTACCAGGCAGAACATAGGTCGGCAGGAGATGGATTTGTCATGAGCTGCTTATCCTACATCGTATCTGGAGCATAATTTCAGTGTCCATCTAAATACTGTTTATTTGTCCGATACTATATACTGCCGAGAGTGCTATCACTCAGAAATGAGTCTTGCAGCTCAACAAATTTATGGTTTTCCTGGGCGTTAGCGGGGGTGGGGAGACGGACTGCTTTTATGACTGTTAAAGAGGAGTGTGACTGAGTGCATGTAGCTCATCAGCAGGATGTCTCCAAAGTATGGTAGCTGATATAGTTGTGTGTTAAGCAACAAATTGGGCTTCAGCCAGTACTTTCATGGAGTATGGGAGACATCTTATTTAAAGATCTTTCGAAAGTTGTAACTTTTATATTTTGCTAGTTTGTAGTTTAACCTGTAACAGTGCCATAATGACTGAATGTGTATATCGGCTGCAATGTTCGCTTTTCTTTCAGTATGACAGATTCCTTATAACACTGATGATAGTGTACTCAAAAGGAAATGGTAAAAAAATGAAGAAATACATACTGGAAAGATTGGAGGTTTTTGGTTGTTTTACTTTGTTTTATTTAGAATTTCAGTCAAATTTATGGCAGTCAAGCTCGGTCAAAGTCCAAACCTACTTGTTAGGTAGGAAATATTAGGGCTGTACGTCTTATGTCAAGTGATCACCAAAATTTTCAGCCAGGTGTAAGGTGATGGTGGTAGCAGCAGGCTGGTTTTAAATGTGTTCCTGTGGTGACTAGAAGTAGCTTGCATGCATGTGCAGAGGACTGTTAGTCATTGGGGGGGGGGACGCACAAATGGTCAAGAAGATTTAAGTTTTTGCTCAAAAAATGTTCAGTTCTGTCTCATAAGTTGGTCTGTCTTAAAGAATTGCGGCTTTCTAGTGAATTAGTGGAAGATCATTTGACTGCAGTTTACAGCAATGACAATCATTTTCAGTTACAGATCTTTCAGCATATTCATGCTAAGGTAAAATCTGCTGTTTTAAGTCTGTAAAGACAATAGTTAAAAAAAAAATTCCCATAGTGTCAGTCCTTGCCTTATTTTAGTATGGCGTTGTCTAGATTTCTGTGTTATGAGTTTGAGAAATGAGGGATGAGTTGGCCAGTTGGTGTATTTTATGATTTCACGTATGTAACTATAGGTTCATAGGTTCATACTAGGCTATCTGCCCTAGGGCATTTATAAGCCTAGCCAGAATGTGTTTAGCTTTCGCCACCCATTTTAAATTTATTTTGCTATGCCCTTTTTCGAGGTTAGTATACTGTGCCTCTGTCTAACAGTGACACAGAAGTGATACCCGGGGTAAACCTACGATCTCCCATCCACTCATCAAGATTCCTCTTGAAGAGAGTCAATGAGGGACTCTGCCTAACCTGGACTGGGATTTTATTCCAGAGTGAAGGGAGCCTCTGGGTTATGAATCTGTCCCTCCAGCATGTCCTATTTATTTCAGTGCTGAGGTTCAAGTCTCTCGAGCGTAGCTCGATGGGATTTGGATTTTCTGAGGTGCAGCATGTCCATTAATTCCGGGTTGGACATGGCTTTATACATCAGGCACAGATCGCCTCTGAACAGGCGGTATGCCACTGAGTAGAGCTGGAGTTTCTTTAACCGGGCAGCATATGGCATCTGTTTGAGCCCTTTGATCCTCTTGGTGAGGTACTTTTGGGGTCTTTCCAGTTGCTGCAGGTGTCTGGTAAGGTACATCCCAAAGGGGCATTGTACTCAATTATGGGCCTGATGAGGGATGAGTAAAGAGGCACGATGACCTTCCCTGATCTAGATGTGAATCCCTTCATGATTAGGTGGGCTATATAAAATGTTTTTCTAACCACTTTGGCCACGTGGTTGTCAAATGAGAGATTGCTATCAACTTGGGTCCCCAGGTCCCTAATTACTTCTTCTGTACTTAATGGATTACCACCTATGTGGTAATTTGTGGGCACTTTGTTTTTGCCAAAGGGATGACTATACACTTTTGGCATTTAACTTGAGGCCATGGCTCTGGCACCAGTTGTCTGTTTCTATGAGGCCCTTTTGGAGGATGCTTGTGTCAGCTGGAGAGTCGATTATGGCGCCCAGTTTGCAGTCATTTGCGAACTTGGTCAGCCACAGTCCTTCCGTGTTGGCCTGTACCTCCGAGAAATATATACCGAACAAGAGAGGTCCCAGGACTGAGCCTTGTGGGACACCACTTGTAACTGGTTTGGAGTCTGACATGGCTCCAGCAATTCTAACCATGTGGGTTCTGTCCTTGAGCCAGTTTGCAATCCATCTAGTGACATAGGGATTTATATTTAAGCTGGTGAGCTTATCTATAATGCCCGAGTGGGGTATTGTATCGAAGGCTTTTGCGAGGTCCAGGTAGGCTGTGTGGACCACCTTCCCCTCGTCAATGGGCTTGGTGACTTTTTCAAAGAAATCGACCAGGTTTAAAAGGCAGGATCTTCCCTTAACAAAGCTGAACTGGGTAGGATCCAGTGTCTGTAGGTCCCCAATATCTTTATTTATGAGGTCCATGATGATCCTTTCCATAGCTTTGCAGACCAAGCTAGTCAGGCTTATGGGGTGATAGTTTCCAGGATCCGTTGAGGCACCACCTTTATGGAGAGGGACCACTGTTGCTGTACGCCACTCTTTGGGCACATATCCTGTAGTAAGGCTGAGATTGAACAGTAGTTTTATGTTTGGGTTTAGCTCTTCTTGGAGTTCATGTAGGACGCAGCCCGGGACACCGTCTGGTCCCATTGATGCTGTGTTTTTTGCTTTGGAGAGGGTGGCTCTTACCTGAGCATCTGAGATGTCAGGGGGGCAGCACTCTGCTGGGATAGATATTTGACCTTTTGGTGGGAAGGAGGGGAGAAGTTTGTACTGAACCTGTCAGCTAGGATGTTGGCAATGTCTGTGGGTTCAGTGTATTTTTTGTCATTTTGGACTAATTCTGAGCATATCTGGGAATTACCACCCAGGTTCCTAACATAACTAACATAGCAGATCTGCAAGGCTGCAATGTTCATAAAAATGAATTGGTTTGTGAGTTGCTGAGCTGCAAGGTGCCCTAATTTTAACCATAATGCATGGACTGTCATTCCCCCTTTTTTATGAGTGAGATAGCAGTTGGGCGGTAGTTGATATAAGAAAAAAAAACACAGAGAATGAAGAGAGTGTGAATGACCATAGTAAGTATTACAATTGTGAGCTTTGATGCTTAACCTTTAGTCAGGTTGTGTGTGGCTGGATTTCCAAGCCATCTCTCATACCTCTCATCTGTACAGATTTTAACAGAATGTCCTGATTTTGCATCACAGCTTGGTCCATGTTTCATGAAGTTGTGGTTTTCTGGTGAATCATCACAGACTGCAGTCCGAAACCAATGACTGGCACTCGTTCAGGCTTCAAACCCTTCAGAAAAGTCATGCTAAGGTAAGATCTGTTGTTTATCAACTTCTGGGTTTATGGGGACAGTGCTTAGGGATCGCTCCTAATTTTGGGGTTTTGCCCCGCTCCCCATTATTTACAGTCTTGCCTGAATTTCTTACTCTGAGAGGTTGGTGACACATTGGGTGAATAGGTAGATTTTACACGTGGTCTTGGAGAGGGAGAAAATACAATTAGCAGCAGCTTATTTTGAATAGGAAAGAAAGAAGTTATGTAAAATGTAAAATGTAGGTACATATCAGCTAGTATTGTAACTTGACTGTGTGTTAGTGTATGTCTGCAAGACAGTGACCTCATTTCTCAGACAAGACATGGGCATTCGACTGTGCATAATGGGCAAGGCTTGAGGGGTATGTCAGTTAAATAAAAACAGGAATTGTGGAGATGCTGATGAGAAGTACAAATGTCTGAGACAAGACATGGGCTCTCTGCAAATGGTAGGTAAGGCAGGGCTCAGGGGGAAATATAAAAACTAAGATCAAGGTATAATTTCTGAAGGACTACTTATGGGTTGTTGCTTCAGCTGGAGGAGGTAAGGGAGCTCATGATTAGTCACAGGTTTAGCCTTCAGACGTCTGCATGGCCAGGCTGTGAGAGAAAACAGACTTCTTTTTAGAGGATTTACAGTTGTCTTTTCTTTTGCAGATGGCATGGAAGTGCAGAGTTTGCACCCGCCGGTGGTCCAAGGGATGTGGGCTTGACAGGTGATGGATGCTGCTGTGGCAGATATTCTAGCCTTTAGAGAGGTATTCAGTGAGGTCATAGGTAATGGTACACTATTAGATGCTCATTTAGGCATGTCAGAATTAGTGGACTTTGTTGTGCTACTGGGGGGTGGATACTCATTATGAGCCATGCATGCCATCACAGGGTCAGTAATTGTTATACTGGTGAGGTATGGAACAGTTTATAACTTTCATAACATTGACTGCTTCTCCATCCATTGCCAAGATGATGAACACTGCTACTATAATAGAGATAAATGGGCAAAAAGGGGAACCCTTTCAAAGACATTTCAGAGAATTTATGTCCCTGGCTTGCAGATTGTTTGTGGCTTTGGCAGAACATATTGATTTTGCCTCATTCTGGGTCCATTCCATAACATGGAGTTTTTTGGTAAATGAGTGGCAACTATTTAGGACTGAAGTTATATCAAGTGACGTACACTTCTGTTTTTTAGACTTCATACCTGTCAGGGAATTCATGGTATTGTTCATGAGTAAGGTGGCACCTAGCAGCATCGACTGTTCAGGTGTTAATGTGCACAGAACATTTGTCTTTTCATAGTAAATACTCAATGGACGTCAGACTTGGTATAAGGTGCGGTAAGGTAAATTACAGGTAGGATGAAGCAGGATTGACGGTGTTTAAAGGGAGTTGGGGTTGTCCATTAAGGGGTGTAATTCTTGTGACATGTGTTGGTGTATGCTCTGGGGTCTATGGAAGGCTTGGGCGGGGCAAGTTGTCTTCAAATGTGTTTCAGATGATTTACATTTTTCTCTTTCTTTGCAGCTGGTGGTGTTATCTTGGCTGTTTTAGATGTTGGAATGCTACGTAAGGCAGTCAGTCATGATCGGCGCAGAGGTACTATCAGCTGGTGGTCTGAAGGAAGCGCTCTTCTTAGGTGATTCATGTTGATACCAAGAGATTTTCAAATGCTGCAGCTGCAGGGAATGAGGCCACAGATTTTGATGTAATTTTATTTACTCATTTTGGTGTGTTTGTGTTGTGTATGGAAGGGATATTTGGTCATTGAGACTGCAGCAGCCTGAATTGGTTACTTGGGTAATATATGGGGGGGTAATGGACTTTGATTTTGTTTATTGAATCAAATGAGTGTTGGAGTCAAAAAATAGGACTATCCATTTATTGCAAGGAAAGTAGTGTTTGAGCAGCTACAGTGGTGTAGGAAGGGGTAGGTTAGTTATTTTGTATATTTCAGGGGCAACGTAAGGATGAGTAGAGTTTGTGGGACCATTGCAGGTGACTGTTTGGAGCAAATTATCATTTGCTGTTGGATATAGAGGTGATGCATTAATAGGGAAGCTTTAAAGGAGAATTTAAGGCTAAGTGGTGGATTAAGGAGGGTGAGCTCTTGGTAGGTGTATTAGATTGCTCATGGGATTTGCATTGGTATCATAGTATATTAGTGGGGTGCCTCTGGCAATTCTCTGGAATGGCTGTTGGGGTTGGTGGATAGGACTGGTCATGGGGATTTGAATTTGTTTACACACTTTATAGCAGGTGTTGGGTTTTGTGGGCATAATTTGGGGGGGGTTGTTTGGATGAGGGGATAGAGGGACAACTGGGGATACTGAGTATTTGGAGTTCTGCTCAGATATGTGGTGGTCTGGGGGATATCAAGTTCAATTTGTTTCACATGCAGCACCTACTCTATTTCTAAATGGACATGGGTGGACACTCTAGGCTGAATTTACAGTTACTCATTAAGTTGTGACTTGCTCTCTGAACGGATGGCAAATGTTTCAGCATGTTCGACTTGAGTATGTCGGGTTTGATGGAACACTTTAGGTATGTAGATGTTGTGGGGTATAGGTGGAGAAATGTATTTAGTATTTTGGGGTGCATTTGGCAGGTGGTTATTGGAGAATTAACTTGGTTAGGTTTTGGCAGAGGTATGGGAAGTCATGGAGAATTTTATTGTTTGACAAAGGAGGCATGTGGGGACAAACTTGTGGGAGTTGGGCTGGTGACTGGGTAGATAGAAGGAAGGGTAATTGGCAGGTTGTATATAAGGGCTGCATATTAAGTGGGCATAGGTGGTGTAGTTGGATTGGTTGGGGATTAGGTTTCATTGTCTTTTGTTTAATAAGGAAATGGTATGGCTCTTGATGATGAGTTGCTAGAATGCCATGATGGCTGATGAGTAGTTTTATTGCTTATAAGGGATAATTAGTGTGATGGGAGGATTGATAGACAACAGGATTTTAATGATATTTCTTTTTGTTATCTTAAGCAGTGAAACGGGGCTGGGATGGGCATCATGGTTTGTTCTTACTTCTGTGTGGCTTCAGATGGTGGTGGGTTTAGTGTTGGTTGTTCAGTTGAAGGGTAATGATCGGGGAGTCATTAGAATTGTTATTGCTCTGTCATTAAGGAGAGCTCATTTGGTTATTAATGGAAAGGGTGGTAAATGGGGTTGCAATATGGCATGATGGCATGTAGTTGAGTCTGCGTGTTTTTTATAATGTATTGGTCATGAGGTAAGGATTATTTAGCTCATGTACTGTGGGTATGCTAGGTGATCTCAGCATAGGAGAAGGGTCAGTGTTTTTGTTTTCAGTGGTTTAGGTAACTGGTTATTTTGTTATGTGATAGGGTTTTAATAGTTGATGACTCTCTTCCAGCTTGGTTAGTGGAGATGGGGTGCACAGAATGATGTTTGGCCAGATGCCTTAATGGTGGTTAGATTGCTAGAAGTTTGTCGAAGAGAGGGTGACCAGCCTGGTCAGGCTGGTGGGTGGAGACGAGGGGCAGGCTTGCCCTCTTCTGTTCCTCCTCTGGTGTTTGGATGGTCAATTCAGTAAGTTGGAAAAGGAAAGTAAGCAGTTACACTGCTTGATAAGTACATAAGTAAGCAGAGGAATCTGCTTATTGGTTGAAGGTATAATGCATTAAATGGTAACGGAAGTGAGCGGGTACGCTGCTTCATAAGTAAGTGAGTGGCGGTATGCACACTGCTTACTGATCAGGATGAGCAGGTTTACGCTGTCCTGTTCTGTGATAATGTTACATCGATGTTATTTCACCTGTATCATGTTTTGGTTGAAATAAATGAATATTGGTTAAAAATTATGTTTATGGAAATTTAATAAAGGTTGTCAAATGTCATTTGGTGTGATGTGTTTCTTGAAGGGGGCCAGGACAAATGAGGTTTGGAACAGACCAATTTGTCCAAGGACATCTTCAAGTGAGGTTAGATAAATAGAGTAGCAGGAATTAGGAGGATAGGTGGAGGATAGGGTTAAATAGGAATGTAGGAGATTTGGGAGGAAATGAGGTCGGGGTAGTGAGGGGCTTAAAATATTTTAGGCAAGTGTAACTGGAGTAGGAGTCACATTTTGGCATGAACTTGCTACCCACCCTCCCTCCCCTTTATTATTAGTGGGGAATATGGTTATTTTTAGTTTGGGTAGGGTGCAGAAGAGGGGCTGGCATGCCCTCTTCTGTTCCCCCTCTGGTGTTTGGATGGTCAATTCAGTAAGTTGGAAAAGGAAAGTGAGCAGGTACACTGCTTGATAAGTACATAAGCAAGCAGAGGAAGCTGCTTATTTGGTTGAAGGTATAATGCATTAAATGGTAACAGAAGTGAGTGGGTACGCTGCTTCATAAGTAAGTGAGTGGAGGTATGCACACTGATTACTGATCAGGATGAGCAGGTTTACGCTGTCCTGTTCTGTGGTAATGTTACATCAATGTTATTTCACCTGTATAATGTTTTGGTTGAAATAAATGAATATTGGTTAAAAATTATGTTTATGGAAATTTAATAAAGGTCGCCAAATTTCATTCGGTGTGATGTGTTTCTTGAAGGGGACCGGGACAAATACTATTCCCTAGATATGTAGCTACTTGCAAGCTAAATTACAAACATTTCCCTGAAAACATAAACGTTCCTAATTCAAGCCCATAACAGTAACTGTTTGACAAGAATCCATTCTGAGTCCACTTCTGTTTAAATATTTTTTAATGATGTGCAACAGTTTACCAAATACTTTGTTAGTAAAATAAGTAGATTATGTCATCATCATCTGCTCAACCAAATCATTTAACCAACTTTAAAATAGTACATTATACACACTTCACACTATTGAGAAATGTCTAAATGACCCACAGCTAATACTAAATGATAAAAACACTAAACTCACATTCTTTATTTGCAAATGTAATATTTCATCAATATCAGATATTGCTAGTGATCAAAAATCCAAACAAATGACACTAGGTATTATCATATTCCAACATCTACAGCTTTATCATCACATTCATCACATTATATGCAAAACAAAGACAATATTAGAAAGTTTATAGACATCAAAATCTTGTTTATTATAACATGTACTTTATACAACAGCTAGATCATTCCTGATTCCTATCCTCCTCTGTGCTTCGTCAATACTAATTAATCTACACAAACACATGAACACACAAAAAATCCATGAGCTAAAGCAAACATATCATAGAGTCACCAGATGTGTAATATATCTTCAAAACAGAGCACATAAACTTAAGCTATGTACCTTATAGATAAAAGGTGCAGGGTTTGATTCTCACTTGGGATAATTGGCTAGGCTTGAAATGGCCCACAAGGGCAGTTAGCCTAGTACTAATCTATGAACCTATGAACAGGTGAGGTAAAAAAAAGACTAAAACCATGCATGTCTACAACTAGTGGGGTTTCATTTTATTAGCCTGAATACCCCCATAAAGACTTAAAAAAGTAGAATGCCATGGATATTTGGAAGCCATGTAGCTGAAACACAGTTAAGTTCTTCTTAAGAGGCCATTTGCAGATATCCCATTGGCCTCCAATACAAGAGATGTAACATATTATAAAGTGGTGATTCTAGCTTTGCTGGGTCCTTCTTGCACTTTTTATGGAATGGTTTGTCTTTGCATCCTTTTTACCTATTGATACATATTATCTATCTATCTACCTATCTATCTATATGTCTATCTATCTATCTATCTATCTATTTATCTATATATGTGGGTGTGTGTCTGTGTGTGTGTGTGCTTTGAGTGGAGCAGATTCCACAGTTTCTTCTTTGTTATGGATTCCTCAGCATATTTCTGTACAGCCATGTTGAATATGCTGCATCTAATAAGCAATGCAGGTAACTGAGAACTTGAAGTTGGAGAGGAGGTGGTGTTTATCAACAAACCACAAAAGGTGTATACTCACATATTGTAAAAGCACATTTAGTTAGTTAAAAATGGAAACAATGCCAAGTAAATTTTAACAACAGTAGCTCACTCCTCTACCATTCAGGATGAAAGACCAACATCTTATATGTGGATGCCTGTGGAAGGAAAATTGATAAGGAAACATCTGATATAATCTCCAAGACTTTCAAGAGAGAATTAGTTAATACATGAATGGAAAAAATTAAAGATGTCCACTAACCAGCAGTAGAATTTTGCTTTCGGTTACAGTATTCCTTTTTTTGAAACCCTTAGAGAACATTTCTCATCATTCTAGGATGTTCAGACTGGCTTATTGCAATTTTATTATACAGGGGTCAACAAGTGTCCTTTAACCATGAGAAATAAATAGAAGTCAAGGGTGGGAAATTTTGCATGGCGACTGCACAAACACACAAGTTGTGGGTAAGAGATGTATTCTTGGCAACTATAGAGAGACTATACAGTGATTAATATAATGATGTTGAAAGTAGGAGGTAAGTATCCTCTGTGTTCCTGCCTTTGTATACAATGTATCTTAGACATCTACTTCAATATGCAACATTTTATGTTAGCAAGAAAATAAAGGCACCTTATGATGAATCAGGCAGCAGGACTGCAGACTATTATAGTCTTATACTCATGACAGCACATTTCCCTTTATTAAAAGAACTGATGTACACAAATAACTAGATCGTGAACATGATATACACTTAGTGACATGTTTAGTAGTTGCCAGGCAGGCAACAAGATAACCAATGTATTGAATTAAGCTGCATTTGAATAAAGTGGCCGGTATGCTAGGGCCGATGTATACACATATACTGCTGCATGGTCTGAGCTGCAGTAGAAGGATATACCAACATTTTTTCACTGTCCAATGTAGCTTTTGTTTATAATTCCAAACATTAAGATATAAAAACTATATGTAGCGATAGTCATTTACTTATGGGTACGAGCAGGACAGGACAAGTGTCCAAAACTGAAAATGCACATGTTTCCATGGAAAAAAGGCAAGAGGATAGAACAGTAGCCTGATACAAATAAATATGTAAGATTTCAATGATTTTGAAGCTATTATAGTACTGCAGATGATGAAGGGGTTGTATAGTTTTGGAGAAGAATGTCGAATTCATGTGCCATGGTGGATAGAAGTCTCATCTATCACTAGATCCCTTTAATCACCAGGTTAAGAAACTTCAGCTCTCCCAGGAATACACTGACGGAAATTACATCTTCCTGCTATAATTTCTTCAATTCTGTAGGAATTAGGTCAATGTAATTCAAAATTATGAGAAGACTAGAGAATGTATTCACATGGCCCCTTATTGTGGCTTCTAGTAAAAAAGGATATCTCCAAAGAATCCTTTCCACATCCATTGGTGATTTGAGCAATTTTTCATTAGGTGTCAAGGGATAATCTTTTCTTGCCCATCTCATTACTAACATATGACAATAACATATTGGCTGTGGTCCTCGGCACATTTATTGAAGTAATGTTCCATGTACTTTTTGATCCTGAACAGGTGGGGTTTGAGGCTGGCTGGTTGCTGTGCCACACATTTCCTGCAGTAATTTACCTTTTGCTCAGTGCCGGTGATATATTAATTTCATATTTTTCTATCCCCAATTCTCTAAAGGTGGTTGGCTGCCTTTTATGACTATTACTCTAATGTAGATATTCTTTTTATACTTATTTATACATGGTTATGTTATCCTAAATAAGCTGGTACCAACCTGCCTGGTTGTGTTTATACATTAGTTCAGCTATTACATTATTATTTGTATGCTAATTGTCTTCTTGACATCAGATTCTATACAGTTTTATATAATTATTCCTGTTTAATGTTTTCAGTTGCTATTAAAATTATGACTGTTTTTTTACTAATAATAGTTGCAGCCTTTCACAGTGCACATGAAAAGAGACAGTCGCATATTGTACTATTTTACTGTTATCTAAAAACCAAATACCTAGATAAACTGTGCATAACCTCCTAGAGTCAACACATTTCACAGAACTATGAGGCTTGATTTCACAGGATGGTAATATATAATGAGAAAAGTAGGCTAATATGAATTTTTCAATGTTTGACATTTTATGATCCAATAGAGTTTTTTTATTGTGGAAATTAAAGGATATGCTCTTCCAAAACAACCCAGACACACTGCAGCTTAAGCATTTACATTTCCCTTACTTCTTAAACTGAACTGTATTGGTACAAATATTTGCTTTTCATTTTTTTTTCAGTGAACTTGACAGAAAACCTTATGTCAGTGGGTCTGTATAATGGGGACCTCTAATGGAATTACAATACATACCTCCGGTAAGGACCAGCATTACAGGCACGGAAGATGCAATGAAACAGAACATTTGGAACATCACAATCTGTATTCAATCATTTTAGTGTAGGTGCATATTATCAATGAGTTTAGAAAGAGATAAAAGAAAAGCAAAGAAAATAAAATAAATGATGATAAACTATTTTATCACCTCAGTATTGTTTACTATAAAATATTTTCATATCTTCTTATTTATAAACACATATGAGTTTATCTTAAATGTTGCAATAAAAACTAGTTACTCATTGTAATGATACCATTCAATGTTCTCAAGCATCACATCTTCCAGTAACTTTACATTTTAAACAACTATCTGAAGTTTTGAATGACTGACTAGAGTTAGAAAGGGTCACTGGTTTTCTTCAATGAAGAACTGGTCATGCAAATGTTTTCAGGCAGCCCACCATATTTATTTTCATATGGGGCAAATTTCTCATCAATGACAACTATTTATTTCCAAGTATAATTACTTGCCAAATTTTAGCCAAATATATCTGTGCTCAGTGCTTAGAATGTTCTCATTATGGGATTTTAATAAATTGCCAAAAGATTGCATTATTATTAGTGTTTGCATGTGATGCATAAACATTGGTACTCTAGTAAAAGATGGAGAAAAGCCTAGAAGAAAAAGATTGGCAAAGACAAACTAAAAATAGAAAATTAATTATTTAATTCAGTGTAAAAACAAAAGTAATTCACTTTCATATAGGAAATTGGATTACAGGCTACATGTTTGTCATCAAGGCTGGATGTGCAGACTTGGTCAGCCACAGATCACTGGTTTTGGCTTGCACCTCAGAAATGTATATCACAAACAAAAGAGGCCCCAAGATCGATCCTTGGGGTACACCGCTCATTAAAGGTCTACTACTAGGGGTGGTGTCCCATGGAGACTGTATTTTTTGCCTTTAAAGACCTGCTCCCTGATGATGAGTGGAGGGGGGCAGGTGCTGGGGATGTCCTGGTTTACTGATGGGGGGGACGGGATGGTGACATTTTCACTGAACCTGTCTGCCGGCAAATTGGCTATATATATATGGCATTTGTGTATGTGTTGTTCTTGACCACCAGTTCAGAGCATATCTGGGTGTTACCATTGAGATTGCGGATGTATGTGCAGAAGGCCTTTTGATTGTCCTTGGTGGATGTGGCCAATTTGGACTTGAAGTTAGCCTTAGAGGATTTCACCAGTGACCTTATTTGCTTGTTCAGATAAAGGAGAGATTGCTTCCAACTCAGCATCTGCTACTTCTTGGTCCTGGACAGCAATTTGTTTCCTTTTATTATAGAGTTTGTTTATTGTAGCTGTCCACCAGACAGGTATACTCTTCCTTGAGGAAGATGATTCGGTCATGTAAAGTATTGCTGAGTCCATACAGCTATGTAGGTGCTCATATATTTTTTTTGGTGTAGGCTTGGATATTACTGCTAGTTACAACTGAATGGATGGTGGCTGTGAAGCTGGTTATACCTGCTTTCAGAAAATTGTAGTCAGCTTTGGAAAAGTTTTTTTGTTTTGACCCTGACAAGGGGGGGGGGGGGGTCAGGGGAGATGGTGATTTCAAAAGTGATTGCTTTATTGTGTGATCTTACCAAGGAGGATGACACTGCAGGGGTGCTACAGTGGCTACTCATGTTGGTTACTACCAGGTCCATGATATTTTTACCTCTTGTGGGGCTGTCGACCAGCTGATCCAATGCATTGGCACTGATGACGTCAAGGAATCTCTGGGCATTCATGTTAGTTAAAGTCACCCAGGATCAGGGTAGAGGGTTGAATCTTGATGGATTCAAGTAACTCCAGATAGGTGGAGTGGGTGTCCTGAGTCATGGTTGGGGGTCTGCAGCTAGCTATGATTTGAATAGGTGTTTTGCCAACAGTTAAGTGCACTTGGAGTGTCTACTGTGTGTCATACTGTTTCACCAACCTGGAGGTGTGTATGTCTTTGATAAATATAAATTCTTGGCTAGGCTTATAAGGGCTTTCATGCCAATAGCCTCATATCATCCTATGAACCTATGAACCTATGAGAAGAAGATGGTGGCAAAAAAAGAAAAAAAGTGACTAAAGCTAGCAACTCTTTAAAAATGAGCCAGCCATCTCAGGCTGAGAACAGTATAGCCAAGGCCATCAGTATGCTGAATGCTTCTTTACTACATACACATACAGCAAAAACAAAACCAGGTTGCTGCAGTGTAGCATCATGATGAGCACTGTTAAGGAATAATGATTCCCCTTGCTTAGTATATTTTAAAGGATGTTTTCAATAAAGAGCTTTCATGTTTATGAGTAAAAGTATCAGAACAGAATGTAAAAAACACAGTGGTTGAAAGGAATATGCATACAGTAATCTAGGCATACCTAAGACTGCATTCTTTAAGTACCCATTTAATAATGGGATGAGTAGCAGTCTATGGAAAATTATAAAACAAATGAAAATGTGAAAAAGGATGGGATAAGACCAAGAAAAATGATGCTATAGTGGATTGAAAATAATAAGCCACTGCATGACATATACTTTAGTGGGGTTTTTTTCTTCATTCAGTGTATTACGATTAAAATGAATTCTAGTTGTTTAATAATGCTACCTGTTCTGAGAATTCGTATATCTTCATGTTCTACTACTCCCACTCTACAACTCCAGTGGTCTTTAGGATGCTTAAGCCAAATTGTTAATAAATCAAATATGACTCCATTTTGTGACAAGTGGCAGGGCTTTGCATGAATGATCCTGTTGATCTGCTTATATGAAAAATACAGAGCAGTACTAAGGAAGTGTACGCAAAACTGTGAACCATAAATAGTTCAAAGCAAGGTAGCCAGAATATTTACTGTTACAAGAATGCTAACTCTTATTACATGTTCTTAAATATTCTTCTACAGTTGTTAAAACATGTTATACCTAAGATTAGTATCCCAATGCAAATATATTTAATAATGATTCTAGTGACCTTGCTAACTTAGCAAATTCACAGGGTCACCTTGTTACAGATAATCCAAGGCCACTGAGTCTTATTTACATTGACGCTTTGTCAGTACCCTTGTTTTGGTGACACATCCTTTGTCCAGGAAGGCCATGCCATTAATTCACAGAGTAAATTTGTGGATGCCCCTCCAGTTATCTAGTTTATGTTTAACTGAAGATAATAAGTTACATTGCTTTACATGCTTGGAATGTTTATTCCTGAGTTTTGTGAGGTGCTGGGTTACAGAACTGTTCTGCAACATATTTTATTGATCCAGTTGTGAAGATTTTTTTTCCTCCTGATAGTACTGGTGAAGACACTGGACATGCAGGGAAAGAGGAGGTCTAGGATAATCACATCACCGATGGTGCAATAAGTGATACAGAGACATCCATTCAAAAGTGTAAAAGATACTAAAGAAAGGAACAGAACTTCCTTCCTCTCTGAGTAGCTCAGGGACATTAGGTCTGTGATCTTTTTAATTAGGGACCATTGTGGTGTTTTCTAATTGTTTGATGTATTTAGTGAGAAGCATCCCAAAGGAGATGTACTTGATAACTGGCCTGATCAATGTGGAGTATAAGGGAGTATTTACCTCATTAGGCCTTGATGAGATTCCTTTGGTAATTAGCTTGGCTAAATAAAAGGTATTCTAGATGACTATTTTCACATGAATATCAACAGAGATGGGAACAATCAAACAAAGTACCCAAGTCCCTGACTACATTTTTCTTTTGTAATGGTGTTTTGTCAATACAGTAAGATGATGAGAGGGGTTTGTCAACCACATGTGATGATGATACATGTTTTAGTATTCAGTTTGAGCCCATTTTTATTACACCAAGAGTTTATTAGGGAGAGATCATTATGGATGGTTTGGGTTTCATATGGTGATATAAAAATTCCCAATTTATAGTCATCTGCAGACTTTTGCTAGACAAAGTTTTGGATCTCTGCTTGGAGCTCTGAGAAGTAAATATCAAAAAGGAGAGGTCTTGGCACTGAGCAATGAGTGACACTGGTGGTCACTTTTATACTTTCTGATAAGGCTCTTACAACTTGCAGTGTGTGGTTTCTATCTCTCAGCCCATTTCCTATACATCCTACCAGAAACAAGTCAATTTGTAAAAATGTAGTTTGTGTATAATGCCAGCATGGGGTATGCTGTTGAGAGTCTTGGCCAGATCAAGATACAATGCACTGCAAGTGCACATTCTGCAGCCCCCATAACCTTTCTAAATAGGTTTGCCAGATTTATCCTTAAAAAACTGCAAGGAGTCAAGTATACAAAATTATTGATGTCACAGCTTATGAGGTCAGTGATCATATATTCCTTGGCTTTACACAGGAGGAAACCAGTTATGTTGCCAGGTCTGAAGGAGGCAGCATTTTTTGGTCCTGGCCAATCCTTTCAGTAAATTGTCATTAGAGATACTGGGGAGAGTAAGGAATTCAGATACTTCAGGCTTTGAACAAACATCTTGGGGTGAAGTTGGCACTAAATTTGTTTGCAAGTATATTGGCAATGCCAACGTCTACTGTCATAAATTAATTTATTAAATGTTCTGAAATGCCCATCTACTTCTGTGCCCCTAAAGTTACTACTGTTGCTGATACAGATATGTTTGAGCTTGCGTGTTTTAAAATGACAAGTAATAGTATTTTAAATCAGATACAAGATTTACTAGTCAATGTGAAAGAAAGAGCTCAGCACAGAAATGCTGAAAGGTCACTGTTGCCTTAACTGCCACGAAATGCATCAGTGCATATCTAACAAGCATGATATAAAGCATAGTAATCCATATGACATTGCAGCAATATGGAATTGTGATGCCATTGTCAACAACACAATCTCTCAGTGTACAGGCTCCATTAGCATCTTTTTTAATAATATGCATGTACATTTTCTATACATCTTTATAATCTTACAGGATAAAAGCAATAGTTTTGACCAATACTACAGTGTCGACTTCCTAAAAATGCTGGCAGATATTGAATCTGCTAAACTCCAACAATTAAAAAAATAAAAAAAAAATGTAATTTTCTTTTTTCTTATTACCTAAAATCACAAAACAAGCAGTGCCTTGCATCTGTAGGCCAGTCATCTAATAAGTCATAAGTCATATGTATCATATAAAGTAGCATGACTGTACTCAGAAATCAGAGAAGAGACAGTCTTGTTAATTGCCTTTCTTATATAAAAAATGTGTACACCACCCCTCACCACTGTTAATCCTTAGTCTTACACTATAGAATTAACTATGGTAAGTGACCATAGCAGAAGGGAAGAGGAAGCTGAAAAAAATGATAATATTAAATACTTCATTCACTCCTTTTCTTTACTTTGTCCTTACTTTTTTGGTTGAATGAAATATTTAATAGGTTCATAGGTTTATACTAGGCTATCTGCCCTAAGGCATTTATAAGCCTAGCCCAAATTTTTGTGGCTTACGCCACCCCTTATATGAAAAAATACTGTGCCCATTAGTTTGTTGTGCCTCTGTCCAGCAGTGACACAGAGATGATTCCCGGGATAAACCTACAATCTCCCATCCACAGGTCAAGATTTCTCTTGAACAGAGCCAGCGAGGTGCTCTGCCTCACATGGACCGGGATTTTATTCCACAGCATAGGGAGTCTCTGAGTGATAAATCTATCCCTCCAGCACATCCTATTTATATCCATGCTAAGGTTTAAGTCGCTTGCTCTAGTGGTTTTGGTGGATTTGGATTTTTTGAGGTGGAGCATGTCCATTAATTCGGGTTGGACATGGCCTTGTATGTCAGGCACATGTCACCTCTGAGCAGAGGGTATGCGACTGAATAGAGCTGGAGTTTCTTCAATCTGGCAGCATATGACAGATTTTGGAGTCCCTTTATCCTTTTGGTGAGGAACTTTTGGGGTCTCTCCAATTGCTGCAGATGTCGGGTGCGATACATCCCGAATGGGGCATTGTACTCGATCATTGGTCTGATAAGTGAAGAGTACAGGGGAACAATGACCTCACTAGATCTGGATGTGAATCCCTTCATGATCAGGTGGGCAATGTAGAAGGTCTTTCTAACCACTTTAGCAACGTGAGTGTCAAAAGAAAGGCCACTGTCAACCTGGGTCCCCAGGTCCCTGATAACCTCTTCTGTGCTTAGTGGATTGCCACCTATATGGTAGCTTGGGGTTACCTTGTTTTCCCCAAAGGGTATGACTATACATTTTTTGGCGTTTAACTTCAGGCCATGGCTCTGGCACCAGCTATCTGTTTCCGTGAGTCCCTTCTGAAGGATATCCATGTCCGATGCACTTTCCACTATGGCGCCCAGTTTGCAGTCGTCTGCAAACTTTGTCAGCCAAAGTCCTCCCATGTTGGCCTGTACTTCTGAGAAATAGATGCCGAACAATAGGGGGCCAAGGACTGAGCCCTGTGGGACACCGCTTGTGACCGGCTTGGAGTCTGACATAGTGCCAGCAACTCTAACCCTGTGGGTTCTGTCCTTAAGCCAGTTTGCAACCCATCTTGTGACATATGGGTTTACATTTAAGCTGGTAAGTTTTTCTACAATACCCGAGTGGGGTATTGTGTCGAAGGCCTTTGCAAGGTCAAGGTAGGCTGTATGGACTGCCTTTCCCTCATCAATGGCCTTGGTGACTGTTTCGAAGAAGTCAATCAAGTTCAAAAGGCATGATCTGCCCTTGATGAAGCCAAACTGGGTCGGGTCCAATGTCTGCAAGTCTCCTATATCTTTGTTTATAAGCTCCATTATGATCCTCTCAATAGCTTTGCAGACTAGACTTGTTAAGCTTATGGGGCGGTAATTACCAGGGTCCGTAGAGGCACCGCCTTTGTGGAGTGGGACCACAGTTGCCGTACGCCACTCCTTGGGCACGTATCCTGTGGTAAGGCTGAGATTAAACAGCTGCCTTATGTGCGGGTTTAATTCCTCATTTAGCTCATGTAGCACACAGCCGGGGACACCATCCGGTCCCATTGATGCTGTGTTTTTAGCTTTAGAGAGAGCAGCTTTCACCTGCGCATTTGAGATGTCTGGGAGGCTACGCTCTGCTGGGATAGTTATCTCTCCTTTGGGGGGGAGAGGGGGGTGAAGTCTGCACTGAACCTATCTGCCAGTATGTTGGCAATGTCTGTGGGTTCAGTGATTTTTGTATCATTTTGGACTAATTCTGAGCATATCTGGGAGTTTCCACCCAGGTTCCTAACATAGCTGAAAAAGGCCTTATGATTATCCTTTGAATCCATGGCAATTTTTCTCTCAAAATTGGCCTTAGTTGATTTTATGAGTGCTCGTATTTTTTTACTAATAATGATCAGGGGTGACTTCCCTTTTATGGATTTTGTTCTATCATGTAATAGCTTTCTCCTCTTATTGTAAAGTTTGTTAATGGCTGGGGTCCACCAGACTGGATGTTTGCCCTTTGTGGAAAGAGTCTTGGTTTTATTTGGGATTGCCTGATCCATGCAGTCCTGGAGGTGTTCATAGAAGGCATTTGTAAGGGCTTCCGCAGCTTGGGTTGTGGTTTCCACTGGCTCAGAGGCCTTGAAGGATACCACACCAGTCTTGAGTAGTGTGAAGTTTGCTTTAGAGAAGTTCTTCACTGTGGTCTTTTTTGTTTAGGGTGGGGGCGGATGTGGATTTCCAGTGAGATTAGTTTATGATCAGATCTCACCAATGAGGGATATACTTCCGGTGTGGAGCATTTTGTCCCCATGTTTGTGATAATGAGATCTAGTATATTTTCTCCTCTCGTGGGAACAGTGACTAGCTGTTCCATGGCATTTGAATTTATGAACTCCAGGAACCATTGGGCTAGAAAGTTAGGGCTTGAGTAATGATCCCAGTCTATATTTGGGTAGTTGAAGTCACCCAATATGATGGTGTTTGGAGATACATTTATACCCTCCAGTGTCTTCAGGAAGGCTGTGTGGGGTTCCTGAGTTTGAGAGGGTGGCCTGTAGCATGCTACAATTTGTAGAGCAGTTTTGCCTATGGTTAGTTGCACCTGGATGGTTTCTGAAGCTTCGTGCATTGCCACCAACCTGGAGGTGTGGGTATCCTTTATGAATATGGATACACCCCCTCCTTTTGTGGTGTGGTCCGGGTTTTGGGGCCGGAACGCATGATATGAGGTAAAACCTAATAGTGCCAGGGTGCTCTCGGGAGCCTTGAACCAGGTTTCAGTTACAGCACAGACATCGATGTTCTCCATACTGAGAAGGGCCTCGAGTGCGTGCATTTTGAGATTTAGACTTCTGGCATTGAGCAGCATTACCCTCAGTTTCTTCCCATTTTTGTTTTCTGGGGTGGTAGGTTTGGAATTTGAGCCTTGCCTAAAAAAGGCACTATGGGGGTAGCAAGAGCCTTAGCCAATATCTGGAATCCCAGGGGTGACAGGTGCAAGCCATCCCTTGCGAAGCAGCGTGGCTTGTCAAGCATGTCATCCCAGGCAGACAGACACTGGATCCCCTTTGAATGACACCAGACATTAAGCCAATTGTTAAAGCTGATCATCTTATCTCTATATTGCGGCATCATTCTTGGTGAAGGAAGGATACTGCTCAGGGTCAGGGTCATACCTGCCTGGGCTACATAATCAGAGAGCTCCTCTATGTCTCTTTTCATGTAGTCCAGGGAGGTACGTCTCAGGTCATTCACACCAGCATGGACAATGACTGTGTCATATTTGTACTTGCCGTGGAGTGACCAGAGTGCTTGTGTTATGTGGCAGATTCTAGCGCCTGATAGGCAGCTTACTGTGACCCTCTCCTTGTTCAGCCTGGTGAGTGGGATGTCAGTGTGTCTGACTATGGAGTCACCTATGACAAGTATGTTTGGTGTTGTATTTGGCCTTAAGGGCTGTGACTGCTTTGCACACTGCTTTTGTGGTTTATGTGTTGCTTGTGGGGTGTCTTGAGGCAGCAGTTGTTTGGGTGTCTGCTTTGGAGGCCTCTGCTGTTTAGGTAAATTTTTACTCAGAGCCTCCGAGTATGTCTTTGTGTGTTTATGTGTTTGATTCAGTGGTGTGGTAGCATTATGTGAGGCTGGTTTTGTGGTGTGTGTAGTTGCCTTCTCCTCCTGTCTGGTCTTGCTAGTCCTGAGTTGAGAGAGCTCAGCCTCCAGTTTGGCTAAATAGCTGCATCTCTCGCAAGTATTTGTGTTATGTGGGAGGAGGAGAGGGTTGTCTTTGTACATGAGGCAGTTATAACATTGCCTCAAGATTCCCAGATTCACCAGCTGGACCGGAGAGGAGATTGACAACTGACCTTTGGACATGCTAGAATAATATTGGGAATTCCTTAATAATGTATTTTAAGAGCTTTTTGCACTTCTCACAGCTGTTTTCTGGTGTCTGATCTCTGTGTGGTAGCAGTAAATGGATATTAGCTTTCAAAGCTGTAAAACTTGTAGAGCTCCTACTTTTGTAGTATGTGGAAGCAGGTTCACCAGTTGTTTCTAGACTTGGAGTCCATGGACCATTGGAGCTTAACTCAAATTTCCCAGTCATATATAACACTGCTTGGTTAAGTAACTTGCACAAGGTCATAGAGTAGGCAAATGCATGACTCATTCAGGGTCCCACAGAGGGCAAATGAGAATTGATAGAATCAAACCCTGTTTCATAGCTCACACCTTTATCCCTGTGTGCCAACTGCAAGACTGAAACAGATAAAACTCCATACAAAGCAATGAATTATGATTAGGTCTTTCTAATCATAATCTTCTTTTGCTATGCATTATCAACATGGATGTCAAGAAATTTACCTTGAGAGCAAGAGCTAAACTGTGAATGTATGTTTCTTGGCAGCCATGTTTTGAATACATAACAAGTTGATTATGAACAGTAACTTGATCATAATCCTCTGTGATCTGTCCATTTGTGAAATTAAAATTGCCTCCTTGTGGAAGCACAATGATGACTCTTGTTTTAAATTTTATGATTATATGCTTTCACAATTATTTTTATAGGTGTTTCAACAAGCAGTCATAATTTAATAGTTTTTACCACTTATTTTCTGTGCTGCATATATGTAGCTCTTCATTTTGAGCAATCACATTGTCATAACACTATTAATTTTGAAACATATGGAAACTTCACTGGCACTGTCATGTATACTAGGAAAGAAAACACTTGTAGTAAATGTTCAGTAAATGTTCAGAAGGAAAACTGTTGTTCATACAGACATGCAGGTAACAGACATTTCCAAATCCAATGCCTTATTTATCAAACTGCCAATGTAGGGGAAATGGGAATGCATATGGATAGAATTGTGAACAAATTGTGAAAATTAAGGAACAACTTGACATATTGTCCATACAATGATAACAGATATGTAAGCAATGTGCATGTTGTGAAGGGTATTAAGGGGCATAGTTAACACATCCCAAATCAGTATTTAGTGCAATCCACAAGAATATGTTATAGAAACAGAAGCGTCACAATGAACAGATGAATAGAAGATTATTGTAAAATATATTGGTAGCGATTTAAAAATGTAACAGATGACATGTAAATACAAGGGAGATGTGGCACCTGTCATGAAAAATATAAGAGGATGAAAATGTTGGAAGACCTATCTCATGTGGTGGCAGTCCAGTAATATCTAGTGTGTGTGTGTGTGTGTGTGTGTGTGTGTGTGTGTGTGTGTGTGTGTGTGTGTGTGTGTGTGTGTGTGTGTGTGTGTGTGTGTGTGTGTGTGTGTATGTCAGTTTATGCATATTGACATGATTACACGTGTGAAAGGAAGAACATGTATGAGAGCTACCTCTTAGGAGAAAATACAACACAAGTGTGCCTGATGTCAGTATTGTATACTGACAAGTGCTGCATGCACAGTTTCATTTTATCAAATGTCCTTGGAGTGTAAAGCAGTTCTGGTTAGGTAAGCAGAGTATCACATGTATACTACCTGCTGCTGCCACTTGTACACAGTTAATGTTGTGAAAGTATAATGAAGCCATTATATTATCAGGTTGTAATTAAAGAAATGTCTCCTGAACTGGGCATTGTGCACACCATCACAATACCTGGCTCATAACAACCAACATACCTCATGGGCAGGTAAAACAGTGCCATCAGATAGTAAGTTAACATTAGAAACTGTTAGAGGTTACATATAACAGTTATGCACTGTCCTATAACAGTGTTCATATCCTCTGTGCACTGGCCACTACCACCATGCTGCTGCAGGCAAATTTTCAGCAATGTTTTGCCACAAAATGACAAATGACAATACATTTCATCATTATACTGGGCATGCTTATAAGGACATACAGTAATTACTAGATGAGCATAACCTACCTATCCACAAAACATAAAAAAAAATCATCTCACATGTCCCATGACACTTTTTATTAACACTATTTAGTATTACACACATCAACATCTGCAGAATAAGCCATTCTTTCTTGTAATCATTATATTGAGAGCAAAATGACAAAAGACATGAACTACTAGATTCAGATTTATGCAACCTACATCAAGTTCCTCTTAACCAGTGCACTAACTGTTGCAGCCACACAGGAAGTCATATTGTAATTGTCAGACAACACGTATGCTACTGGTTGTCATTTTTGCATTTAAGTTACCTGTAACACATTGCATTTAAGTTACCTGGCACTTGCTCACTAAAGCAATTATATGTCAGCACTAAAAAGTTAAAAGCACTACACCCTCACAAACTCCCCTTGAGTACCTTGTTCACCACTGGCCCTTTTTTTCGATTATAAAGGAATTCCCAATACTATTCTAACATGTCCAAAGGTCAGTTATCAATCTCCTCTCCAGTCCAGCTGGTGAATCTGGGAATCTTGAGGAAATGTTACAACTGCCTCATGTACACAGACAACCCTCTCCTCCTCTCAACAAATTCCAACACATGTGAGAGATGCAACCATATAGCCAAACTGGAGGCTAAGCACAACTCAAGTACTGGCGTAACCAGTCAGGAGGAGAAGGAAACCACCTCACATAGACCTACCATGACAGCAAACCAAACACATAAACACACAAACACATACTCGGAGGCTCTAAATAAAAATCTGCCTAAGCAGCAGAGACCTCCAAAGCAGACACCCAATCAACCGCTACCCCAAAACAAAACACGTGCAACACATAGCTCACAAAGCCAGTGTGCCGAACAGTCACAGCCCTTAAGGCTAAACAACACACCTGATACACTTGTAATAGGTGACTCTATTGTCAGGCACACTGACGTCCCGCTCACCAGGCTGAACAAGGAGAAGGACACGGTGAGCTGCCTGTCGGGCGCTAGGATCCGCCACATAACACAAGCACTCAGGTCACTCCAAGGCGAGTACAAATATGACTCAGTCATTGTCCATGCTGGTGTGAATGACCTGAGATGTACCTCCCTGGACTACATGAAAAGAGACATAGAGGAGCTCTCTGAGCATGTAGCCCAGGCCGGTATGACCATGACCTTGAGTAGTATCTTACCCTCACCAAGAATGATGCCACAATATGAAGACAAGATGATCAATTCCAACAACTGGCTTAAGTATTGGTGTCATTCAAAGGGGATCCAATGCCTGTCAGCCTGGGATGACATGCTCGACAAGTCACGATGCTTCACTAGGGACAGCTTGCACCTGTCACCCCTGGACTTTCGGATATTGGCAAAGGCTCTGGCTACCCCCATAGTGCCTTTTTTAGGCAAGGCTCAAAAGACAAACCCACCTCCATAGGTATCACAAGGGATAAGAAACTAAGAGTAATGCTACTCAATGCCAGAAGTCTAAACCTCAAGATGCCCGCACTCGAAACTCTCCTTAGCATGGAGAACATCGATATCTGTGCAGTAACAGAAACCTGGTTCAAGGCTTCCGAGAGCACCACAGCACTACCAGGTTATACCTCATACCATGCTTTTCGGCCCCAAAACATGGACCGAACTACAAAAGGAGGGGGAGTATCAATATTCGTCAAAGATACCCACACCTCCAGGTTGGTGGCACAGCACAAAGCATCAGAGACTATCCATGTGCAACTAACAGTGGGTAAAACTGCCTTCCAGTTTATAGCCTGTTACAGACCACCCTCCCAAACCCAGGAACCCCACTCAGCCTTCCTGAGAACACTGGAAAATATGAGGGTCTCTCCAAACACCATTATATTGGGCGACTTCAACTACCCAAACATAGACTGGGAGCATTACTCTAGCTCCAACAACCTAGCCCAAAGGTTTCTAGAATTTATAAACTCAAATGCTATAGAACAACTTGTTACCACTCCCACAAGAGGGGAAAATATACTGGACCTGATCATCACCAACATGGGGACTCTATGCTCCAGACCAGAAGTGTATTCCTCACTGGTAAGATCAGACCATAAACTAATCTCACTGGATATTCACATCCCGACCCCACCCTCTGCCCAGAAAACCACAGTGAAAAACTTCTTTAAAGCAAATTTCACACTCCTCAAAACCGAGGTGGAATCCTTCAAAGTCCCCAGGCCTGTGGAAAATACAGCCCAGACCGCAGAATCCTTTATAAACGCATTCTATGAACACCTTCAGGAATGCATGGATCATGCAATCCCAAATAAAACCAAGACCCAATCCACCAAAGGCAGATGTCCTGTCTGGTGGACCCCAGCCATAAACAAACTATACAATAGAAGGAGGAAGCTACTACATGATAGAGTAAAATCCCAAAAAGGGAAGGCATCTCTGATCAGTATTAGCAAAAAACTATGGGCACTCATAAAATCGTCTAAGGCCAGCTTCAAGAGAAAAATTGCACAGGACACTAAGGATAATCACAAGGCTTTCTTTAGTTATGTTAGGAACCTGGGTGGGAATTCCCAGATATGCTCAGAATTAGTCCAAAATGACAAAAAATACACCGAACCCACAGACATCGCCAACATCCTAGCTGACAGGTTCAGCGCAAACTTCTCCACCCCTCCCTACCAAAAGGGCAAATATCTATCCCAGCAGAGTGCTGCCCCCCTGACATCTCAGATGCTCAGGTAAGAGCCGCCCTCTCCAAAGCAAAAACACAGCATCAATGGGACCAGACGGTGTCCCGAGCTGCGTCCTACATGAACTCCAAGAAGAGCTAAACCCAAACATAAAACTACTGTTCAATCTCAGCCTTACTACAGGATATGTACCAAAGAGTGGCATACAGCAATAGTGGTCCCTCTCCACAAAGGTGGTGCCTCAATGAATCCTGGAAACTATTGCCCCATAAGCCTGACTAGCTTGGTCTGCAAAGCTATGGAAAGGATCATCATGGACCTCATAAATAAAGATATTGGGGACCTACAGACACTGGATCCTACCCAGTTTGGCTTTGTTAAGGGCAGATCCTGCCTCTTAAACCTGGTCGATTTCTTTGAAACAGTCACCAAGGCCATTCATGAGAGGAGAAGGTGGTCCACACAGCTTACCTGGACCTTGCAAAAGCCTTCTATACAATACCCCACTCGGGAATTATAGATAAGCTCACCAGCCTAAATATAAACCCCTATGTCACTAGATGGGTTGCAAACTGGCTCAAGGACAGAACCCACATGGTTAGAATTGCTGGAGCCATGTCAGACTCCAAACCAGTTACAAGTGGCGTCCCACAAGGCTCAGTCTGAGACCTCTCTTGTTCGATATATATTTCTCGGAGGTACAGGCCAACAAGGAAGGACTGTGGCTAACCAAGTTTGTAGATGACTGCAAACTGGGCACCATAATCGACTCTCTGCCGACACAAGCATCCTCCAAAAGGGCCTCATAGAAACAGACAACTGGTGCCAGTGCCATGGCCTCAAGCTAAATGCCAAAAAGTGTATAGTCATCCCCTTTGGCAAAAACAAAGTGCCCACAAATTACCACATAGGTGGTAATCCATTAAGTACAGAAGAAGTAATTAGGGACCTGGGGACCCAAGTTGATAGCAATCTCTCATTTGACAACCACGTGGCCAAAGTGGTTAGAAAAACATTTTATATTGCCCACTTAATCATGAAGGGATTCACACCTAGATCAGGGGAGGTCATCGTGCCTCTTTACTCGTCCCTCATCAGGCCCATAATTGAGTACAATGCCCCTTTTGGGATGTACCTTACCATACACCTGCAGCAACTGGGAAGACCCCAAAAGTACCTCACCAAGAGGATCAAAGGGCTCAAACAGATGCCATATGCTGCCCGGTTAAAGAAACTCCAGCTCTACTCAGTGGCATACCGCCTGCTCAGAGGTGATCTGTGCCTGATGTATAAAGCCATGTCCAACCCAGAATTAATGGACATGCTGCACCTCAGAAAATCCAAATCCCATAGAGCTACATGCTCGAGAGACTTGAACCTCAGCACTGAAATAAATGGGACATGCTGGAAGGACAGATTTATAACCTAGAGGCTCCCTTCACTCTTGAATAAAATCCCAGTCCAGGTTAGGCAGAGTCCCTCACTGAATCTCTTCAAGAGGAATCTTGATGAGTGGATGGGAGATCATAGGTTTACCCCAGGTATCACTTCTGTGTCACTGTTAGACAGAGGCACAGTATACTAACCTCGAAAAAGGGCATAGCAAAATTAATTTAAAATGGGTGGCGAAAGCCAAACACACTCTGGTGTGGCTTATAAATGCCCTAGGGCAGATAGCCTAGTATGAACCTATGAATCAATGAACCTATGTCAATGGATAACCTGAACATTGCAAGTGAATGCCTATGATTTCTTTTAAAAGGAATAAAAAACTGGCCTTTTATTCCCCAATTATATTTTTAATAAGTCAAATTATAAATATAGGTTCTCTTTTATAAACAATTAAAGCCTATTGACATTCTTTCACACACTCAGTAGTTATACATTGTTTCAGACACTGACTAGTTATAATTAGTCTCAGACACTGGCCTGTCAGAGTCCATAGTCCATCAAACTGTAAATCAACCACTGATGCCACAGAAATGATCACATCTGAAGTGTTATGAAACATACACTTGATGGGATTACATCAGCAGTGTGTTGGAACTGTTATGCCTTCCTTAAAATGTAGTATAAGAGTTCAAAAGCCTTTAGCTATGCTAGTGTTCACACAAGTGTGATTCAGCCATATCACCATCTATTAGGTAAGCCAGTCCTGTCTATAACTCTTGTGTCATACACATACATTACCAGATTCAAACTCCTCCCAAAGTCCACACTTTACAGAGTTGCTTACAAACTGCTAATGATAGCTAAGAAATCATAAGAAGAAGTGTCAAAAGGCACATATTTCAATGGATGACATCATTGTGGTGTTCGAAGGCATCTGGATCAGCTAAGATGTGTTTGAGAGAACAAAATCCTATAACATTATAAGTGTTATCCCTCCATTGAGTTAACCATGTGACATCTGCTCATGAAGACATAGCTACCTAATTTCACTTATCTGTTATACAGCCACAGTAGTAAAACTTTGTGGAACTTGAACCTCACAACATCAAAGCCCGCTCTACAGAAAGCTGTGTATTATCTGCTTCTGTTACAGGAGATTTTAGAGTATAGGTGGCAAAAACACGAACTTCAGGGACCGACTTCATTGTTTTCGAATACTTGCATATTCCCAAAAATGTAGTTTGAGAGCTCCAAATCTTTTAGCCATGTTAGTGTTCACACGACTGTGAGTCAGTCACACCACCATCTGTTGGATAAGCCAGTCCTGTCTGAAAATATTGTTTCAGATTTGAATCACTACCTATCTAGGTATATACTCTACAGAGCTGCAGATTAGCTGCTCTCTCAACAGCAGATATCATAGCAAAGTATGAAACAGCACACATTTGAAAGAATTACTTCATTTTGTTAAATGACAGATGTTTGGCCTAAAATGGATTTAAATTGCTGGGGGATCCCTCTCTCCCATAAATGTCTCTCCAGAGTGGAAGGACTGCTGGATATTCCAGTTCTACCTGTCACTACAGTCACACACACACTCATACTAGTTAGTCATTGCTGGATTTGAACACCTGCTTATCTAAGTCCACAATGTAAGACAGCCCTTCCAGTCACTATAATCACACACTTATACCAGTCATTGCTGGATTCAAACATCTGCCTCTCTAAGTCCACATTCTGGAGAACATTGTATCAGTTATCACCTCATAAGAACATTCTTTCTACAAGTGTGTGGCTGAAAGCATTTAAACTGATGATATCATCACTGTTTTGCAAAGCAGATGTTTGGCCTAAATGGACTGCAACTGCTGAGGAGCCCTCGCCCCTGTGTAAATGTTTCTCCTAAGGGGAAGTGTACAAACCAGATCTGTTGGCTAAGACAGTCCTACCTATTGCTATTGTCATCCACATTCATATTAGTTAGTCATTACTGGATTCAAACACCTCAGTATCAAGGTTCACAATCTAGATGGGAATTGTACCATCTGCTAATGCCACAAGACAGTATCACTGCACATATGAGACAAAAGATATTTGAAAAGATGAATTTATAATCATGTTGCAAAACATATGTTTTACCTAAAATTAACTGACATTTTTTTGGGAAGCCCTCTTCCTGATTCTCCTGAGTGAAAGTGAGCACACCAGATCTGTTGGATTATCCAGTCCTGTCTATCACTAGAGTCACACACAGTCACAATAGTTTATTGTTGGTTTTGACCTCCTGCCTAGCTAAGGCCATAGTCTAGAGACATCTTACTGCAAGTGTCAGCATATAGTTGTAGTTTACATGACATATACTTGGGTGAATGGCCAATGTGTTGTGACTGACAGACAAAATAGCAAAGCGATGATTACAATTCATAGCATACTGTAGCAAAAACTCATGCACATATTCACAGAAATCATTGTGTTGTGAATGATTTTTATGTGTGCCAAATTAGGGTTTATTGAACAGTTTTATAACAGGTGATAATTACAGATGTCAGCCTGTGGAGTGTCACCCATGCAATCCTGACTGTTTATCTCAAGATCAGTGTATGAAATTCTGATTTTATTTTGTCAACAATCCTTTGTGATGTGTGTACAGTTGCAAGGTAACTACAAGTCATACACATAAAACGTGCACACTGCACTAATTAATACTACTCTTTAAGTCTATGTCCAGTTGTACCACTTCATTGGAACATATTTGGAAGTTAGTGTTTCAGTGTAAAAATTATTTACATTATGGAGTAATTAGACAGTCGCACAGTGAATTCCTCATATCTTGAATGCAATAAGCCAATAAACCATACAAGTCAGTGATCTCACTTTTCTATGTCACAATCACTAAAGTACACTGCTACCAAACTCATTTATATCACTGATGGCAAAGTGTTAGCACATGCATAAATACTTGTTGAGGTTTTTAACATAGAATGGGGAGTTGTAGGTGTTGGAGCTCCATGTCAAGCATCTCACAAAGGAAGAGCACAGGCAGATAGACATTTCTGTTTTTGAACTATTTCAGCCCCTGTCTTTTGTGTTAATGTTTTGTATGTTATCATGACAACTTCTGTCATGATCATGACAGCAAAGTATTCAAATTATGGAGAAGTGAGACCATAGCACTCAACTGTCAAATTTCTATCAGAACGTCCAGATATTTGCATAATTTTTGGTGTAATACACATTAAATTTGTGGTTTTTTGGCAAATTACTGAGGACTGAAGTCATTAAATAAAAATGTAGATTTGTGTTTCAAACTTCATATCCTTCAGAAAATGTGTGTTGATGCAAAGTCTTGTGTTCTATCAACTTTCTATGTTTATAAGAACAATATTTAAAAATTGTTCTTAATTTGAGCCCTTTTCCCACCAATTACTTTGTCTTGGTCCAGATTTAATGCACTTAGGGGTGGAGAAGTATGGGCAGGAGCGGGATGCTGTTAGACTAAGGAAAAAGCAGGATGCTGGTTGGGAATGAACATATCCAGCCAGTACGTTGTAATGTTAAATGCTATGAGAAAGAAAACTTTAGTTAATGTTTGATATAATGCTGGCTTCAAACACATGCCATCTTCATCAGCATTCTCTAGACCTGAGCATTATCTAAGCACACCATTAAAGGAAACCAGGGTCTACGTTATATATTCAAACTTTCAAAATGTCGAATACTATATGTTCAAGACCATATGGTCAATATTTGAAAGTTTGAATATATAATAAAAAAAAAAAAAAAAAAAAAAAGAAAAACATACCTTAACGGTGCAAGCAGTGGAGCAAGACCCCCTGCACCCACCACACCCTCCCTACTTAAATATACCAACTTTGAGACAGCACTTCAGTGCAGAAAATGGAAATTCTCCCATTCTGCACTGTACGGCACCGTTAAAGCCAACCTTTGAACACTTGAAATGTCAATCATATGGTCTCGACCATATGACTTTCAACATTTCAAGCGTTCGTTTATTTGACATAGACCCGGAAATCGTATAGCAGCTAGTCATACTCATGCATTTCATGATTCATTGAGAAAATATGAATGCATGGACTATGTGTGCATCAGACTTCAATACAGTAATGAGAATTGCAACATCCCATATGGTAAATATTAAACTCAGTGGACTGTCATACATTTAAGAATAACTGCCTCCTCATTTTGCTATCAACATTGTCTTCTGTCACATAAGCATACTAGCAAGTGGAGCACCATAGTAATGCTGCTAAAGGAAAGTTCATTAGTTTTTGCCATGGGACATGAAGTATAAATTACTGTCGTTTAACAGTGTTGCATGATGCCAAGCCAAGTGCTGCACAAATGCTGGGGACAGAAATAGAACAATTTCCTTATAAGCCATTTCTGCCCATGTGTGCATTTTGTGAATTTATTTTTGATCAGATTAAAGGTGTGAAAGTTGATAAGACAGTGATGAAAGGCGAGAGCAAGCAGAAGGTAGGACAATGGATGAAGGATAAAGGAATTTAAAGGATGGTTGTGGGAGAGTACTATAGCCATGTATTCATTATCTAACATTTTATTTCAACACACAATTTGAAGAATTTGAATAGTCACAAAATAAAGGATTTGTGACTACAAATTAGTAATGTATGGCCAATTTGACCAAATCACATATGTAAAATTGCAAAATGGAGAGCTATATATGGGGCTTTATTTATTTATTTATTTATTTATTTATTTATTTTAGGACTGGTGCCCTTTCTATTATTTTTTCTTTTGGAAGTGTAAATAGGAATAAGGGAGATGGTATGTAGGGTAGTTAGGTAGCAGGAGCAGATATACAGGATATAAAAACAGAGATGTTGATCAACACAAAAGGAAAGGGGACACTTTGATTCAGGATAGGAATGGGACTTCAGAGGTAGCATGGGTACCATCTGAAATATTATCATTGTCTCCTGTCCTAAACATCTTGGGAAATGATGGGTAAGACAGCTACTTGGCTATTCTCTACAGAATTCAGTCCATTCTGCCAGTGTAGGCACTCAGGCCCATTTTCATTATCTCCTCCAGCAGCCCTGTCAGGTCTTATTGGGTGACATGGTCACCACGTCTACTGGCACTAGTTCTAGGGGATACCAATACATTAGTCTCCAGGGCACAGCTACATGATGCAGGTGGTCAAGTAGTGCATGAGTTGTGGAGGCAATACTGCCAGGTTGGGATCCAGGAGTGCTGGGTGCTTGTGCTGCAT
This sequence comes from Protopterus annectens, assembly GCF_019279795.1. Taxonomy (NCBI): domain Eukaryota; kingdom Metazoa; phylum Chordata; order Ceratodontiformes; family Protopteridae; genus Protopterus; species Protopterus annectens. The sequence goes on from NC_056748.1 coordinate 464,375,348, forward strand.
GTGATGGTCCCACTGCAGCCACCTGTGAAGGGATGTGGTCTGCCCTCCCCACAGCTAATGTAGCTCCCTCTGCTGGTGGTCATTTGTGTTGCAGCAGGAACTGCAGTCCAAATGTTATTAAAGAAAGTTATAAGGTGGAACATAGGCAATTTAGCAAAATACCATACATGTCATGTAATTGTAGTAAATCTCAGTCCATGCATATTCCCACAACTATTAAGATTTTTCACATCCACACATGAATGTGTAGTCAAATATTAATCTCATCAATATTATGCACATTGCTCAAATAGTGTGACTATTGTATCTATGCTTTATGCATAAAACTTCATAACATGTCATTGCAAAATAATTAAAATGTTATTCTCAATTTATTGATTGCAGATTAATAAGCATTTAATGAATAAATACTGATTGCTGCTGCTTAGATTTTAACTCACAAGCATCTACATTAAATAAAACATTGGCTAATGCAATATATCAAGAATTATCCAAGCAAGTATGTACAGCTTGCATATATAAAATATGCATACACCTGTAATACTGTGTCAAGCAAATATTGACGGAAGTTCACAGAGATTAATAAAATTATTTCAGAATCATTGCTATTATGAAATGGCAATCATTCATACCTGAGCCATGTTTATCCTTGCCTCTCTGAGGCATTGTAGTCTGTCCTGATGTGCCTTCTTATTCCCTTCGATCTCTGCAGAAGCTACACAGAACAGAAAAAAAAATAATGACCACTTGTTTGTGTTGGCAAGTCATGGTATTGTATCGTCTGGTAATGGGCCAATACACTTGCTCAACTCAGATAGGTTTTGGGTCTGATAATATTTCTCCCCATTGGTAAAGGAGGTCCTTCTTGCATCACTTTAAGTCACTATAATGCAGACAGCATTATTCACCAGTGTTAGGCTTGTCAGTTGCAGTGGTGACAGCCTTGGCCAAGCTATTTCAAGCTTCACCTTTGTAAGTCACCTGGTATAGTTCTACAGCAGTCTTCAAGCTGTATCATTTAACAAGGAGTCCAACAAAAACTTTGAACAGCTTCAAACACCACCTTTGTGCTCTAAATGAAAAACCATCCTCATGATCAACTACTAAGGGTAACTCAAAGGTATCGGGAAAAATGGCATGGAGTTGGCTCAAATATATTTGCTTGACAAAAAGCACAGAAATACACTGAAATTAAATATTTGTATGATTTCATCAATGTCCACTTTAGGTGGGAAACATGGTAGTAAGACTTATTCATGTGTGCTAATCAGTATATTTGCACATGCTCCAGAATGACTCCAGCAAATGTGATTATATTTTGACATGTTAGTTCCATTTCAAATGATATAATGCCATTTCTGGGCATGTACTCTAGGACTGCTGATAGCATTCATACTATAAACATTGTCACAGACAAATATGACATCAAAATATCCATGATGTTGCTATCATTCAGTACTGTCTTTATGTACATTTTGTGTAGGTACTACCCAATACCTAGGAGGAACATAAAATATTAAAACCTGTGAGTGACAGCACCATGGAATCAAACCCATAACAAAAAGGAAATATATATATTTTTTAATTCTGTGCATTTACTAATAATTCTTCAGGAGAAGTGGCATGCCATGTGTGTAAGTTGAGTTATACTGGTTAGAACAGGATTAGATATAGACCTGCTTCTGACAATCCCATAACTTTTACTATTTGATATGTTCCTTTATGGGAGGAGTAATTTAAATAACATATGTATTCTCATGGAAACACTTCCATTTCATTGATTTGTCTAATATCTTCAAAGTTAATTGACTTGTACCAAGGCCAAGATTATTTTCTCAGCCAATGGCAAAGTATACCACTTGCATATTTTTTTCTGAATTTTTGACATAGTACATGAAATTCCAGCTCTCTACAGTTATTCTTACATACTAGCTGTGTTCCATGCCAACTACCACCCAAAGAAAAATAAACACTTTTAGAATTGCTAACTTTGTGTGATGATAGATTGATTGACATTACGATGCATGTATGCTGTGACATGTATTAGGGAAGGGGCCATACATAGTTTACAAGAACTGTTGTTTTACACAGCCTATATCAGTACAATACCCACTTGGGGTAATAGGAATGATATTCCATTAAAGCCATGGTAATACATATTTTTAAGCCTATGTTGCTGTGCTCTTCATATTTCCTTAAGTCATTATATTGCTAATTGTACTGCCTTGTACTTTTGCGCAAGTACTGTTTGCAACATGCACATACAAGTGTGATTGTACTATTGTCAGTGTTATGAGTATGGCAGGTGACAGAGATCACATCTATCTGATTTAGCAACCATTATAACCACTTCTGAAGCAGCTTTCACATTTTAATTTGTATGCAGCTCAGGTTCAAGTCCAGAAAAAGAAAACATACATAACCCCTAATGGTAAACTCCCCATAATGTGAAGTCAAACCTTGCACTGCTTCTCAGAACAAATTTCATTAACACATTGAGTCATTGAGAAGGTTGCATAACATATACATTTTCTGCATTCAGCACTGTCCAACACATATGCATGACTGGCAACTACGTTTTTGAACAATCAAAATTAAATTATAAGTTTGTGCCATAGGAAGTGAACTGTCATTAAGTGACAGCCATTACTGACTGGCTTCGATGCACAATGCCAAGCATCATGCAAAGAATGAACCCAAGAAAAAAATGTATTTATGAACTAGTTTGGTGATTTCTGAAGACTGTGGCCTTATATAAGTAAAGTAGTGATGGTAAGGTTCCTTACATTTACAGAGATATAACCTTCTCTGGATCTGAACCCTCCACCTATGGCATTACCATGAAACATTGGCATAGCTAACAGTTTTTGCCACCTTTGCATATGTTTACAAAGTTAGATAAAGTCAAGCACATGTGATCAGCACTATACCTCTAACATTTGCATTGCACTATAGCCATGTTATCAAACATATCTGTGTGATATATCCCAAGTGCCTGTCAGTGTCATCACAGTCGTTTGGTCGTTTCCTGAGTTAGTTGATTCTCCCTTACAAAATGTTCAACATATCCCATATTCTTAGAAGGGCTTATACTTGCTTGTTGAACTTAATCTCACCAACCCTTTATGATTTCCCTTGTCTGGAACTCAACTTGAGGCTGGACAGACCATGTGATTAATGTCTGTCCTATGATAGCTCATATGGTTGAAAAGGGTCTATATTAGATCCACGAATGCTTAAATATTCAGATCTCTAAAGGTCGACCTTTAGAGATCAAACAGTTAAGCATTTGAATTTCTTTAAAAATTTAAAAACAAATCACAAGTCAAAAAATAAATAAAGAGTTTAAGCAGGGGGGCTTGCACCCCCCACATCCCCCTACTTAAATATACCAACTCCAGGATCAAGCTACATTGTAGGGAATGGGAAATTTCCCATTCCACACTGTAGTTCACCGAAGTGTGATCTCGGAATTGGTATATTTAAGTAGCGGGGTGTGTGGAGGGTGCAGGGGAACTTGCCTCCCTGCTATAATCCTTTCCTTGTATTTGTTTTTTTTTTAATTTATTTTTTTACAACTTCGAATGTTTAAATGTTCGATCTGTAAAGGTCGACCTTTACAGATTCGAACATTTAAGCGTTCATCATTGTAATATAGAGCTGATTCAAAATTCTTTGCAGATGTGATAATGCATATGTAGAAAGGATTAACAGAGGCAGTGAGTCATCTGTTTCATAGCAGATTAATATTTCTTATTTCATCACTCCAACTGCCAGAATCAGATTTTTCTGGTACTTTCTGCATTGATGTTGTACTGCTATGTCTGTTCTGAAGGGAAGTTAAATAATGCCTAATATAACTCAAATACTGTGCAGTGGTACATTGTTTGTGTGAAATGCCAGAAAACGTCTGAGGAAATACTACATCTAAGAGGTCAATTTCTTCATGAAGATTTTACATACAATCTTCATTTAAGCTAGCTTATTATGGGCTAAATGATTTTGGTGATAAAAATATATGACCTTAAGAACTGACAGATTTTCAGCTCATCCCAGGTAAGTTATAACATGCACTATAATTTTCACTGTACAGAGATGTTGTATATCCACACCCTATATAAGCCAATCTTCTTTCTGTTTGGCACACTGCAAATTCTAATAGCTGTATAGGCCTATCAGGAGCGTCCGCACATACAATGTTGCATCTCTGAAACAGTTCAGCACTTTCTGCGATATGCACTTATTTTGCACCTTTTGGTGTATATGTAATAGAATAATTATCCTATAAAATGAGGAATACATACTTTTTTGTGATAAATCTAATGAAATCAATGGAATCTAATGGCCAAAAAACACAGTAGGTATACTGCCACCGAATATATAAAAATATGATCATTCCTAATGCCCATACAGGGCTGCATCTTCATTTCTTTCATTTTAGAGAGGAGGAATTTACAGATGTACTTCACGAACTTCCAAATAATTGCAGTTCATTTTCTGAGTGTTGAATCTCAAAGTCTTGGGTCGCAGAAATACAATGTGAATACCTACAAGCTTTAGTTAACAGAATCTGTTGACTCATTTGCCCAAATCATGTGATAACACCACTACAGTGTACTCCAAGGAGTACACTCACTAACCATCAAGGACTGCAATGAATTGTTCCCATGAAACCTGTTACAGAAGCTTCTGTTAATCCTCAGCTTAGCATAAGGTTAACAAAAGCTTAGGAAGAGTAGTTTTCTTTTTGTTCTACTTCAAGTGGACTACTTACAATTACCAGACCACTAAATAAACCAAATGCAGATCTGATCATGTCCTCTCAAGCAAAGATCCAACTACATAGGATGAACTGCTGTTTGAATTACACATCAGTAAATGTACAGAGATAAGTCAATGCAAGACATAAAATCAAAGGCCCATTTCACTTGTTATGGCCCACTTGTCACTGCAAGATTCCGTACATTTCAAAGCCTCTGTCTAAAGGTGCAGTGATTGTTTTTAATTACATGAAGATTGCAGTTGCAGTCTATTAAAAACTGACTATATTTATGTTGCTCACATAACTCTTCCCTTTATACAATCCAGTATATCTCACATTCCTTGTTACAACTTCTTTGCTTTAAGATGACTGTTTTACTTACCTCATTAGAAAAAGTACTTAAGTTCTCTAAGCATGCAAATGTGTTTCTAAGATGTATGTGTTCTATTAATGTACCAATACAAGAACTTAATGTGTTCCCAGTATGAATGTATCAGCAACTATCTGTAGCTTATATTTTAACTATGACCTTGTGTTACAAGAATACATGTGTCTACAACTTTCTTCATCTTGTGTTTTAAATATGACCCTAACTCTTAGTGTGACTTGCGTGATGCAGTGCAAATAAAATTGCTTTGTTTTATTCCAGTCTATGCAGTGTGCATTGCTATAGACTCTGTATATGCAACTTTATTATGGCCTTGTTTGTGGCTGAAATGATACTTTCATGATCAGTCCACTATTCAGATTAACAAGCATTAAATATAATAAGTAAGTAAATGACATCTAGAAAATGCATTATTAACCACAAGCATTGACAGTTTTTAGCAATGTAACATATTCTTTTCAGTTTGCATATACATACATCATTTACAACAGGCCAGAAGACCATATAGCAGGCTATACCTTCTCATGTTGATTGTTATGTCTGCTTTACCATTAGTCTGTGTTGCAATATTACAAAAGCAGCTGTCTGGGTATCACTGAGTATTGTACAAGCAGGCTCCACACATCTGCTTCCCAGTTTCAGATTTGTCAGTATTTGCATGTTGTATAAATTTCATGCTACTACTGACCCATGCGCAATATTAACAATTAAATATTAAGTAAACACATTCTTTACTTTATACAAAACATCTCATCACAGGCTGAAATATCTTAAGATTTGTAGTCAAACATATACCTCACAATAAAGAGTTCAGACACCATAAACACATAGTTTAAAATGTGTTTCAACCTTTCTGCTCCTTACCCAGTTGTACCTGTGTACCATGATGCCTTGCTTTAGTTCTTTATCCTTGCCTACAAATACTCTCCCCATGATTCAACCTACCACAACAAAAATGGATATCACTATCCTTTTGGTAAGTGAACAGCTTTTGAACTGTCATACTTTGTATGCCTGTAGTTTGTATTTCGAGGAAGGAAATGCACATATTATTTATATCTTCTCTCACATGGCAACAGCTAACTGTAGGTGTGCCCACGTTTGCTCAGCATCCTACTTGAAGTATAACTTTATTTTCTGTATCTTCTGGGCTGGTAAAAGATTTTTTGATGGTTGGTATTCATTATGTTCTCTACACTGTTCTACACTGTTACTCACTCTCAGATTGTGAAACCTGTCAGATATCAAGGGTAAGTATTGTCTGTGTCATGGCATTTAGATCTCAGGTCATATAAATAAGATTTGAAATAGGCATAATGAGAAAGCAGCCAGCTAGATTTCCACTAAATTGCATAATGGACTGGTAGAAGGAACATATCAATGAACTGAAGTTATCCGTTCATTACATCTGGTAGAAGGAACATATCAATGAACTGAAGCTATCCCTTCATTACATCTCATTCTGCCTGATATATATTTTGTGTAGGATGACAAAATTTTAATAGGCATATATCAAACGCAAAGAGAATGGATGGCACAGTTTTAATAGGCATATAGCAGATGCAAATCGAATCGCTTTGAGAACCGTGCAGATCTGTTATGCCACATTTTCTGTTGCTGTGAATGTAGTTTATTTGTATCCAGGAAACCTTCATTACGTATCCTGTTATTATTTTGCAGGTTCTATTTCATATAAAAAGCATTTGAAATAATAATTTTGCCAGCACTTATTACAGTTTCATAATCGAAGCAGCTGTATTTCTTTATATTGCTATATCTGTTAATTTGGAAATGTTCTGTATTGCTTTATAATGTATGTGTTATAATTTCTCTGTGTTTTCTACAAATAAGACAGCTCTGGTTTAGATTTTTTTTTTTTTTTTGCAAAATATCCTAGCCCTTCCAGAAGGACCATTTTCCAAGCATCATTCACCATTTCCATAGTGTAGTTAAACAAGACCTTGAGTTCTACTGTTAGAAAAAAATTACTACTGACTTGGGAGACAAATATTGTGTTTATTTACTTAGATGTGTCCCCCTTTAGGTAATCCAAATGCACATTCTGAGTGAATGTCTTGTTAGGTGTCTCACTGTAAACAAGAGGACTGAGCATATGGCAATTGTTTGAAACCTCTTAGTAGATTATTGACTTAAAAATTGGAGTCTTACTGCTATTAGTGCAGTGATCAGTCCTAATTTTCTGCTTTGATGTTTTACATGTCTATAAATCCAGTTATAAAGATACATGAAAGGAGACATGAACCAAGTAGTAATATAAAGCGCTTTCGTTCTTTTAATATAACTCAGAACTTCATCAGAATCTAAATAGTTGCTTTCTTTCAAAGATTAAAAATGGTGACTATAAGTTACATGTTTACAACAGTCAAATCACCATCCCACCAACAACACAAAGATAATTTTTTTTAAAGAAACAGGTTAAAATGAGGAATTAAACAACCCTCATATTTACAACTCAGCCCACATCTAAATGACAATGAAAATGTTTGAATACATACTATCCTTATAATCTCTGTGCTAGCAAAAAAGCATTTAATGTTCACTGACTCGATTAAACCTAGATGCTTGTCCAGTCTCAGTCTGATCTGCCATTTGGACACTCAGCATTCCAGCCATTCGTTGTAATTTCCTGAGAAGTCTCTCATCTCTACTGCATCCAGTATAAAAAACTGGAATTTCTTAAAATCAGTACATTGCAAGGAGTGTTTGGCTAAAGCATTGCTGGTATCACTTTATGAAAAATAGCTAAGGTGTGTTTCTGTACATTTTACTTATTGCTGTACTAGAAAAACACTAGCACAGAGCTGAATATGTATTACTGTTTGTGACCTTTGTAGCTTGTAGTACGATCTTTTGTCTAGAGAGGCCTAGCTGTTTCTTCATGGGAGGGGGATTCACACTCGTCTGATCTGGATAGAATTACTACACAGTACTCTGTTTTTTTATTGGATAGTTTGACTGGTTCCTTCTTTCTCTGCCTTAAATAGCCAGTGTTTAAACCAGTTTGTATTTGTTTGCTAAAAGCTGTAGTGAGTTAGGCGTTCTGCTCTTGTGCTGCTGTTTTATGCTGAGAGACTACAAAAGATAAGTTGCTTATTTTCAACTGTTTCTGCACCACTCATAAAGTAAAACAATATTTGCTGCATATCTGTTTAAACTGTGCAACTGTTCTTAAGGTGTAGTGAATTCAGTCCTTACTTGTGTGCTGATTTTTGTCTTCTTTTTATTTCTCTGTTTGTTCTGGCATTTTACTTGCTGCTGTATTTGAAAAACACTAGCATCTTGTATGCCACCCATCTGTCCAACTGTTGTTATGGTATTAAAGCTTGGTGGCTTTTGAGTTGCCCGCCTCTTCTATAAATTTCATATTGGGCACTCCCCCTGTCCCATTACATCAGCTCATTCTACTGAGTACAGTGAGATCATTGTAAAGGTCCACACCTTTAGCATCTTAACCTTGAATTATCTTTGGTCTCCTCACTTTCTACTTAAAAAAAAAAAAAAAAAAATGTGTACCTCTTTCTACTTTAATTTGCTTGGGCTTAGGTGTCCGACTGAATTTAGTTTGCTGCATTTGTTACTGCTTGTTGGTAGCCTTATACTTTATCTGAGCTGCTTTTTACTGTTGTGATTGTAAGCTAATTTATCACATCTGCACTGTTTTTAAACAATTTACTGATTAACTGTATTTCATTGCTATTTACTGCAATTCATTACTGTTTATTTGCATTTTACTGTATTTCATTACCTTTAATCTGCATTTTTTTCATACTGTGAGCTCTGTTTTTGTCTGTAGTGGTTAATCTGTGTTTTTTGTGAGTTTTACTGTTTTCTTAACCCTTAAATTGAGTAGTATAGTTTGATATAGGTTTGCTGTATCCAGAGCTGCAGCTGCACTGTTTTTAACCCTTTGTGAGGCATTCCAGCTACAGATTCTCCCTTAGTAGCACTTGTATGATCACCTAGTTGTACTACTCTTAGATCTTCCACGCTTTACCCTCTTAGCTCTCTTTGGCCTCACTCCCTCAGTTTCTGACAAATATGGATGGACACTTTCCTACACTTTCTCTGCCTTTCTGGTTGATATGGTCATCCTGAGACAGTGTAGCAACTGCCACATGTACACAGACAACCCTCTACTACTACCACCTAGGAACACAGTTTGTGAGAGATGCAATTAGATTAAGATCCTAGAGTCAATGCTCTCTTCCTCGCAAGTCAGTATATTTGGCACTGAGAAGGTTGTCAACATAAACACCATGCCTTAATCACCACTCACACCTACACAACACACACCCACATATGTGGAGGTCCTCAACAAAAACATACCCAAACAAAATAGACCTCTGATGCAAAAACACATGCAAACTCCATTGCCCACCACACCACACATCACACATAGTCCACATACCTGTGTCTTACAGCCACTAAGGTCTAAATATAAACCCAACATGTTAGTCATAGGAGACTTCATTGTGAGACACACAGATGTGCCTCTCACCAGGCTGGATAAGTAGAAAGTCATGGTAAGTTATTTGTCAGGTGATAGAATACGCCATATCACCCATGCACTCAAGTCTCTCAACAACAGGTACTGTTATGACTCTGTCATAGTCCATGTTGGCATGAATGACTTGAGACATACCACCCTGGACTATATGAAGAGAGACTTAATAGAGCTTACTGAATATGTGTCCAGGCAGGAATGATGCCTCAGTACAAATAGAAAATTATTGACTTTAACAATTGGCTTAGTTTCTGGTGTCATTCCAAGAGGATCCAGTACCTGACAGCCTGGGAAGACATGACTGACAAACCACAATGCTCTACCAGAGATAGCCTGCATCTGTCTCCCTTGAAATTCAGGCTCCTGGCAAAGGCTCTTTGCTCCCCCATAATGCCTTTTTAGACAATGCCATGAGGTCAAAACTACCAACATGAAAATGTCATCAAAACACAAATCAAAGGTCATGATGTTAAATGCTAGGAGTCTCAATAGTGAGGCACACTGCTGGCTTACTCATAAGGTTGAATTGGGAGAATGTAACAGTCAGCTGCCTGTCAGGTGCCAGGATCTGCCACATAATGCACACACTCAGGTCCCTCAACGACAGGTACAAATATGACTCTGTCATTGTATATGTGGGTGTGAATGACCTGAGATGTACCTACCTGGACTACATGAAAAGAGACATGGAGGAGCTCTTGGCTTATATAGCCCAGGCGGGTATGACCCTAGCCCTGAGCAGCCTCCTACCATCACCCAGAATGATACCGCAGTACAAGCCGAAAATGATTGATTTCAACAATTGGCTAAGTTTCTGGTGTCATTCTAAGGGGATCCAGTATATGTCTGCCTTGGATGACATGACTGACAGACCTCGATGCTTTGCCAGAGATGGCCTGCATCTGTCACCCCTGGGCTTCTGGATGCTGGCCAAGGCTCTTGCCACCCCTATAGTGTCTTTTTAGGTGGTGTGCCAAAGACCAAATTACCACCGTAACAGCTACAAACAAATCCAATCAGAGGGTCGTGCTGCTCAATGCTAGAAGTCCAAATTTCAAAATGCACTTGCTCGAAGCACTCCCTATAAAGAAGAACTTCGACATTTGTGCTGTAACAGAAACCTGGTTCAAGGCAGCAGAAAGCACCCCTGCACTACCAGGCTATAACTCATTCCACACATTTGGCCCCAGAACTTGGACCGAAGCTCCAAATGCAGTGGTGTTTCCATATTCCTAAGGGATGCACACACCTCCAAACTGGTAGCCCAACATAACACATCAAAGATACTTCAGGTTCAGCTAACATTGGGTAAGACAGCGATTCACGTCATAGCCTCTTATAGGTCCCCAACCATGGCCCAAGACTCACACTCCACGTTTCTAAGCACCCTAGAGAATATCAGGGTTTAACCTAACACTCTCATATTGGGTGACTACAACTACCCTTCCATTAAATGGGAAAACTACTCATGTACCAATAAACCTGCCCAACGTTTCCTGGAATTCATTAATTCCAATTCCCTGGATAAGCTCATTCTTACCCCCACTAGAGGTAGCAACATCCTTGACCTGGTCATTACTAACATGGCGACCACTGTTCTATAACAGTAGTCAACTCCTCCCTTGTTAGATCTGACCACAAACTAATCATCTTGGAAATCCACATCCCTTCCACCCCACCCTTCCACAAAGGTAACCACCATGAAAAACTTCTCCAAAGCTAACTTTGGGCTCCTACAAACAGAGGTGGCTAACTTCACAGCACCCATGCAATTGGATAACAGCTGCATGACCGCTGAATCATGCACATATGCCCTGTATGAACACGTACACAAATGCATGGATCTTGCCATACCCAATAGAATCAAGATGCTCTCTTCCAAAAAGGAAGCCAATCTAGTAGTCCCCTGCCATAAACAAACTCTACAACAGAAGGAGGAAACTGATGCAGAATAAGATGAATTCCCAAGACTGGAAAAACTCCCTTATCAGCCCCAACAAAAAGTTGAGATCCCTCATCAAATCCTCTAAAGCTAGCTATGAAAACAGAATTGCAGCAGATAGTAAAGGCAACCACAAGGCCTTCTATAGTTATGTAAATAATCTCCATGGCAATACGCAGATTTATTCATAGATATTGCACAATGGCACCCCCTATACTGAGCCAACAGATATTGCCAATATACTGGCCAACAGATTCAGTGCCAACTTTACCCCCCTCTCTCCCCCACCAAAGGACTAATCACAATACCAGTAGATTGCCAGGCACCCAGTATTACTGCTGTACAGGTTAAAACAACACTGTCCAAGGTCAAGAATACAGCTTCTATGGGACCTGACAATATCCCTGGCTGTGTTCTACATGAACTACAGAGTGAACTGGCATCTCACCTGTGTGCCCTGTTCAATTACAGCTCACCGCAGGCTTTGTCCCTAGCAAATGGCACACTGCAACAGTCATTCCTCTCCACAAAGAAGGAGTGACTACAGACCCTGGGGACTATTGCTCCATTACCCTGATGAGTCTGATATGCAAAGCTATGGAATGCATCATCATGGACCTAATAAACAAGGATATAGGTAATCTCCAAACTCAGGATCCCACACAGTTTAGTTTTGTGAAGGGTAGATCATGCCTGCTCAACCTGGTCAACTTTTTTAAGTCAGTCACCAGAGCTGTGGATGAAGGCAAGGTGGTTCATATAGCCTACCTTGATCTGGCCAAGGCCTTTGACACCATTCCCCACTCAGGAATCATAGAAAAACTGACTAAGCTAGGCATCAACCCCTATATCACTAGGTGGGTTGCCAACTGCCTCACAGATAGAACCCACAGTGTGAAAGTAGCTGACTCCAAGTCAGACTGCTGAACAGTTATGATTGGAATCCCACAGTGTTTGGTCCTGGGTCGTCTCCTGTTTGGTATCTACTTCGCTGAAGTCCAGGCCAACATGAAGGGGCTCTGGCTGACAATATTCACAGATAATTGCAAGTTGGGAGCCATAATTAAGTGATGTTGACATAGGTTCATAGGTTCATACTAGGCTATCTGCCCTAGGGCATTTATAAGCCTAGCCAGAGTGTGTTTGGCTTTCGCTACCCATTTTAAATTAATTTTACTATGCCCTTTTTCGAGGTTAGTATACTGTGCCTCTGTCTAACAGTGACACAGAAGTGATACCCGTGGTAAACCTACAATCTCCCATCCACTCATCAAGATTCCTCTTGAAGAGAGTCAATGAGGGACTCTGCCTAACCTGGACTGGGATTTTATTCCAGAGTGAAGGGAGCCTCTGGGTTATGAATCTGTCCCTCCAGCATGTCCTATTTATTTCAGTGCTGAGGTTCAAGTCTCTTGAGCGCGTAGCTCTATGGGATTTGGATTTTCTGAGGTGCAGCATGTCCATTAATTCCGGGTTGGACATGGCTTTATACGTCAGGCACAGATCGCCTCTGAGCAGGTGGTATGCCACTGAGTAGAGCTGGAGTTTCTTTTAACCGGGCAGCATATGGCATCTGTTTGAGCCCTTTGATCCTCTTGGTGAGGTACTTTTGGGGTCTTTCCAGTTGCTGCAGGTGTCTGGTAAGGTACATCCCAAAAGGGGCATTGTACTCAAGCATATCTGGGAATTCCAACCCAGGTTCCTAACATAACTAAAGAAAGCCTTGTGATTATCCTTAGTGCCCTGTGCAATTTTTCTCTCGAAGCTGGCCTTAGATGATTTTATCAGTGCCCATAGTATTTTGCTAATACTGATCAGAGATGCCTTCCCTTTTTGGGATTTTGCTCTATCATGTAGTAGCTTCCTCCTTCTGTTGTATAGTTTGTTTATGGCTGGGGTCCACCAGACAGGATGTCTGCCTTTGGAGGATTGGGTCTTGGTTTTATTTGGGATTGCATGATCCATGCATTCCTGAAGGTGTTCATAGACTGCATTTATAAAGGATTCTGCGGTCTGGACCATATTTTCCACAGGCCCGGTGGCTTTGAAGGATTCCACCTCAGTTTTGAGGAGTGTGAAATTTGCTTTAGAGAAGTTTTTCACTGTGGTTTTCAGAGCAGGGGGTGGAGTCGGGATGTGAATATCCAGTGAGATTAGTTTTTGGCCTGATCTTACCAATGAGGGATACACTTCTGGTCTGGAGCACAGAGTCCCCATGTTGGTGATGATCAGGTCCAGTATGTTTTCCCCTCTTGTGGAAGTGGTCACAAGTTGTTCCATAGCATTTGAGTTTATAAATTCTAGGAACCTAGGGTGTTGGAGCTAGAGTAATGCTCCCAGTCTATGTTTGGGTAGTTGAAGTCGCCCAATATAATGGTGTTTGGAGATCTCAGTGAGGCCTTTTTGTAGGATGTTTAAGGCCCAGGATCCTATTTGTGAGGTACATTTGCAGCCTCTCCAGTTGTTGCAGGTGTCTAGTGAGGTACATGCCAAATGGGGCATTATACTTGATGATTAGCCTAATGAGAGAAGAGTAGGACAGGTTGACAGCAACCTTTCTTTTGACCACCACATTGCCACTTTGGTCAGAAAGTCCTTCTATGTGGCACATCTCATTACTAAGGGTTTTGCATCCAGGAAGAAAGAGGTCAATATCTCCCTCTACTCTTCTCTCATTAGGCTAATCTTCAAGTACAATGCCCCATTTGGCATGTACCTCACTAGACACCTGCAACAACTGGAGAGGCTGCAAAAGTACCTCACAAATAGGATCCTGGGCCTTAAACACTTGTCCTATATGAACATACTCAAAAAACTTCAACTATTCTCTGTCTCATATTGCCTACTTAGAGGCAATCTCTGTTTGACTTACAAAGCCATGTCTAACCCAACTCTGCTACATCTAAAGAAATCCCATTCCCTCCACACTACATGCTCCAGGGACCTCAACCTCATTACCACAATCAACAGAACAAGCTGGAGGGCTAGGTTCATAACCCAGAGACTGCCCATGCTATGGAATAGACTTACCATACATGTCAAATGGAACACCTCACTGGCCCTCTTCAAGAGAAATCTTGTTGAGTTGATGGGAAAAAGAAAATTCACCCCAGGGATTATTCCAGTGGCTCTACTCGACAGAGGCACTGGGAACTAAGGTCAGGTGTCACGCCAGGGTGCCAGGGTAATCCTATGGGCTAAGCTTGCAAAAGCTCTAGGGCCATTCACCTAGTACACACCTATGAACCTATGAAGCTATAAACATGAAACTGCATTCATTTCAAGCATTCTTAACCATGGAAGATTCTGACATTTGTGCAGTCACAGAAACCTGGTTCAAAGCTGTGGAGAGCACCACTGCCATACCAGGTTACTCATCCTATCATATATTCAGACCCCAAACCATGGCAGCAAAGCAAAAGGATGTGGAGTTGCAATATATATATGAAAGACATACACACCTCCAGGCTGATCAAACAGTATGACACACAGAAGACATTCCAGGTGCAGATAAACATTGACAGGACCCCTATTCAAATCATAGCTAGCCACAGGCCTCCAGCTTTAACTCAAGATGTCCACTCCACCTATCTTGACCTCTTCAAATCTATCAAGATTCAACCCTTTACCCTGATCCTGGGTAACGCTAACTATCCAACCATATATTGGAAGAACTACTCATGCCAAAACAAATGCCCAGCGATTCCTTGATTTTGTGAGTGCAAATGCCTTAAACCAGCTGGTTGACACCCACACAAGAGGTGAAAATATCTAGGACTTGGTATTAACTGTGAAGAAAGGTGAAAGCTGCCAGCCTAGCCAGATAGAATTCTGTCGATAATTCTGTCATTTGTAAATATTAATTTAAGCCACAGGCTTGTTCTCTTAAATCTGAAAAGACTGCATTGTATATTGAACTGCAAAAATGTAACAACAGTGCACTCTGCTGTAAGAAAGCTAAATCAGGCATTTCATGACTGTCTTTGATGTCATAATTTGGAGCCAATATGTCTAGAGGGAGGCATCCTGCCTATTGTTTTAACACCAGAGTTAATGGCTAGAATTTCCATATATAAATGTCCTTTATTGCTCTGGTTTATATCCAGGTATAAAGAATGTAAATGTAGTTTCTGTTAGCCTGGGAACGCCAGAGAAGTGTGAAGAAAGATGTCATGTGAAGCAGCTCTGTTAAAGAGAGAGAGATTCAGACAGCTCAGAGCATTTTGTCTTGAGAAAATCCAACATCACCAGCACTGCTTTGCTCTAGACGTAAGCTATTTACAACTGTCTTTTTCGCTCAGATATAGCTAGAAAATAATACAATTAGACTAGTTTGTTTTCTGTGATGTCAGAACTTTTCTACCATATTATTTTAAGTATTTACCTGTGATCTCTGAACTCTTGACTGGCACTGTGTAGTAAGAAGGATTGTCTCATGTTTTTATTATTTATTATTAAATATTTTTAAACCTTTCACCTGTGGCTGTTTTGTGTACAGATAATTTAAGCTCTAAGAGTACATTGCATATATATAGTGATACTGTATCAAGTCACTCCAAATAAGTTTTGACTGTTAGGTTGCACATACAGTTTGGATAATAATATTGCACAGTAATAATTGGACACCCTTTTAAGGGGCTTTGTGTAGCTGATGTTAGTGGGTGGTGGCAGCTGGTACTACCTTTTAGACTGGGCAGATAAAGGGCACAGCTGGAGAACTTGTGCCAGCCTTCCCCAGGAGTGTCTGTGTAGTTATACATAACTCTCATCTCAAAGTGTGTGTGTGTCAGCTACTTGGGCAGGGGCATGGAGCACTGGTTGGACAGAGAGGGTGCTGGAGGTTTTAGCTTACCCACTAAGCTGAGATCTGGACCCTATTGCTGTGCCAGTGGGGAGTCTTATTGGGGACCTGAGGAGAAAGGGAGAAACCAGCCCAAGACTGACTGTGATCTCTCTGTGCTCTTAAGAGAAATTGTACTTTACTATGTGTGTATTTATTATTACCCTTTCCCTATATGGACTGGTGTTAGTGCTAATGATTGAGCCTCCTTGATTGCTGGGCCAGTGCACAGGCAGCACATATTAATTGTTTGGCAGTGGTAGGATATCTACACCATGCATTAATTGGTTGGAAAATACTAATTGGCTTGTAGTGGTGTGGGTAGAATGAATTCCTGTAGCTTGTGTACAGTGATCACTGAAGGTGTTTTGTACTCAAAATCAACTATGCAGTGAATACTCAGAGTTCGGATCACAATTGTTTTATCTCTTTTGTTAGCTTAGTTAGTCAGGGAGAGCAGGCAGTATGTCAGCAGAGGAGTATGGAAAGCTGACAAGAAGCCAGCTGGCTGAGATGTGCCAGGCTAGGGGAGTGGTGCATGGAAACCTGACTAAGGCAGAACTGATTGCAGCCTTGGTCACAGTTGCATCAGAAAACAGCAACCAGGAGGACAATTAGACTGGCAGTGGAGACATACCACAGTCAGATAATGGACAGCTCAACCTTTCTGCAGAGGACTTAGAAATCTATCTGGAGCTAAAGAGACTTGAGTTGGAGGCCAGATGTTTGGTAATAGAAGCAGCTGAGAGACTGAGACATCTGCAGGCTGGGGAGAGTGAAAAACTGCTATGCTTGGAAGCTGAGGAAAAGGAGAGGCAGCATGAGAAGGAGATGCTGACTCTTCGCCAGAGTCATGGAGGTAATGGGGAGGGGAGTAACTGGACCACAGAAGCACAAAAGGTCAGTAAAGTTCTTCCACAGTTTAAAGAGGGGATAATTTTGATAGTTTCATTCATATGTTTGGCAGGGTATGTAAACAGTATGATGTTGACCAAAGGCTCTGGGTATGGTTCCTGAACCCCTTACTCCATGGTAAAGCTCTAACTGTGTTCTCTAAAATATCTAACATTGACTGTTTTATTTATACTATGGTTAAGAACTGTTTGTTAGAATTGTCTAAGTTAACATCTGAAATATATAGGAAAAAGTTTCATGAGCATAAACGCAAAGCAGATGAAATTGTCTGTGAACATGTTGCTGAACTGAGTACTTATTTTCATAGGTGGGTGAGCGGATGTCAGTTCACCACTTTTGAAGGGCTGGCAGACCTTTTTGTGAGTGAACAAGCCCTTAGCACTTTGTCTGAGGACATGAGGATCTGGTTAGCTGATAGACAATGTGCTACTTCAGATGAGTTGGGGAAGTAAGGAGATCTATACATAGCAAGCAGAGCATCCCAGCACAGGAAAGGGACCCCCAGTACTGCTCATGGGTCTAAAGGAACCAATGGTGGGCAACACAGACTGCCCCATCAGAATCTGCCAGTAGCAGGGGAAGCCACTAGTCCAGGTATATGTCCAGGACCTAGGGTTAAATGTTTTGAATGCAACCAGTGGGGCCATGTGGCATACAGATGTCCATGGAGGCAAGGTAGGCAACAAAAGGTGAGAGAGCCAGTAAGTGGGAAAGACAAAATGCCAATAGTAGGTTGTCTTGAGACAACAGGGCTAATGAACTACCATCCTGCAGATGTCCTGAAAGAGAAGGATTTGGATGAGGCCGTACCATGTGCTTGTATAGTTACACACAGTCAGGCTAGGAGATAAGCATGTGAGTCTGGTAGCCTGGGGGAGACCTATACAGACTGCATACTTGCAGCCAGGCCTTGTGAGGTGATTACTTCAGGGAGGGAGCTACTCTGTAGCAGTGAGACTGAAGATGAGCCACAGCTGCTTGAGGGTGCTGATGTTCCCTTGGACAGAGTGACTGCAAAGGTAGAGGTGAGTAGTAGTACCCAGGCTGACAGAGAGGCACCACTGTCAGAGGATGCCAGACTTCCTGTGGAAGGGAAGCTGGGAAGGGTTACAAAGAGAGAGTTGAGACAGGCTCAGCTCTCAGATCCTACATTGCAAATCCTGAGGCAGGTAGCTAGTAAGGCACCTGATTCTCAAGGGAAGGGAGGATTCTGTATACTGGGACAAAGGGTTACTGTATATTGAATGGACCCCTGAGGGAGGGCTAGAAGGTGAGAGGGTACAGCAGTTGGTAGTGCCTAGACCCTACAATCTGGCACTTCTACCCATAGCCCATGATATTCCCTTTCCAAGTCATATGGGCATAAAACATACAAAGAGACGTATTATGCCGAACTTCTATTGGCCTGGAATTTCCAGAGATGTAACAGGGTACTGCAGGACTTGTGAGCAATGCAAAAAGGTAGGCAAGGCAGGAGACAAGGTGAGAGCTCTATTGATGCATTTGCTTGTGATTGAGGAGCCATTTCAGAGGGTAGCTATGGATATTGTGGGTCCTCTGAGTACCTCACGTTCCACAGGGAAAAAGTATATCCTAGTGGTAGGGGATTATGCTACACAATACCCTGAGGTAGTGGCTCTGTCCTCCACTGAAGCAGAAAAGGTGGCAAATGCTTTGTTAGAGGTTTTCAGCAAGGTGTGTTTCCCAAACGAAATACTGACGGACAGAGGTGCCAGTTTCATGTCAGACCTGCTGGCTTGTCAGTGGAAGTACTGTGGGGTGAAGCACCTGAAGACCACCCCCTACCATCCCCAGACTAATGGTCTGGTTGAGAGGATAAACTCTATGATCATGCCCATGCAATGGGCATTTGCAGAGCAGTTTAAGAGGGAGTGGGGCAAATATTTGCCCCATCTGTTGTTTGCTTACAGAGAGGTTCCCCTGGAATCCACATGTTTTCACCCTTTGAGTTGCTGTATGGGCATAGGCTGAGGGGACCTCTAGATTTAATTTGTGAGGAGTGGGAAGGTGAGTGTGAATCTCACAAGGAGTCTCTTGTGGGATATGTCCTAAACTTCAGGACAAGGCTCAGGGAACTAAACCTCAGGACAAGGCTCAGGGAACTCATGGGTTTGTTCCAGGAGAACCTGGCAGTAGCCCAACAACAGAAAAAGGTGTGGTATGACAAGAATGTTCGAGCTAGAGAGTATGTTGTTGGGCACCATGTAATGGTTCTCATTCCTGTCAGACACAACAAGCTGCAAGTAGCTTGGGAGGGACCCTACAAGGTGGTAAGAAAGGTAAGTGATGTTAACTACATGGTGGAACTGCTAGATAGGAGGCAGGGCACAAATTGTACCATGTTAACATGATGAAACCTTACCATAATAGGGAGGCCCTTGTGCTGAGCATTTGCAGTGGATTACAGGAGGAGTCTGAGAGAGATCTGGTGACTGATCCCCTCAGTGAGGCTCGGACTGACACCTCAGTGGAAGGGTAGCAATGTCCCATCAGCTATCTTCTACCCAGGTTCGAGAAATCCAAGCAGTGTTACAGGAGTTTAGGGACAGATGCACTGGTAAACCAGGGTGCACCCACCTGGTGCAGCACCAGGTGGATACAGGACCCCAAAGGCCTATTAGGCAGGCTGCTTATAGGGTGCCTGAGAGAGTCAAACAGACCGTGAGGAAGGAGATACAGGAGATGTTGGAACTAGGGGGCAATTCAAGAGTCCAACAGTCCCTGAGCCTCCCCAGTGGTGCTGGTGCCAAAGAAGGATGGTACCACCAGGTTCTGTGTGGACTACAGGAAATTAAATAGTCACACAAAGTCAAATGCTTACCCTATGCCTAGGACAGATGAGGCCCTAGAGCAGATGGGTGGGGCTACATATCTTACAACCATTGATCTTACCAAGGGGTACTGGCAGGTGCCCTTGACTCCCAGTGCTAAAGAGAAGTCAGGCTTTGTGATGCCTTTTGGCTTGTATGAGTTCACAAAGATGCCATTTGGGATGAAAAATGCCACAGCGACTTTCCATAGGCTGGTAGATCATATCCTAACAGGAATAGGAGGGTTTGCCATTGCTTACCCAGATGATATTGCCATCTACAGCTATTCCTGGCAAGAGCACCTTTAACATGTCAGGGAGGTGCTGGGCAGACTACAGAGGGCATGGTTGACCATTAAGTCCAGCAAATGTCAGGTGGGTGTGGCAGAGGTCTCCTACCTGGGATATAGTGTGGGGGGGGTGGTAAGGTCAGGCCATAACCTGCCAAAGTGGAAGCCATTCAGGCATGGCCTGCACCTATTACCAAAACACAGGTGAGGGCATTCTTATGGACAGCATGGTACTACAGAAAGTTCATCCCCAGTTATAGTACCATAGCTGCTCCCCTCACAGACCTGACAAGGAAGAACAGGCCAGATTAGGTAGTGTGGACCCCAGCATGTGAGCAGGCATTCCAGGAGCTTAGGAAAGCTTTGGGAATACTCATTGTGTTAGCCAGTCCAGATTACAGCAAATAATTTGTTGTGCAGGTGGATGCATTGAACCATGGGGTGGGGGCTGTACTTAGCCAGATTTCTTCAGCAGGAGAAGAGCACCCAGTGGTTTGTCTCAGTTGTAGGCTCCAGCCCAGGGAGGAATGCTATGCAGCTGCAGAAAAGGAATGTCTAGCCATAGTGTGGGCACTGCAGAAACTCCAGCCATATCTATATGGAAGAAAATTCACTGTAGTGACAGATCACAACTCTCTAACATGGTTACACAGAGCCAGCCAGCAAAATGCCAAGTTGCTAAGATGGGGCCTAGGGTTGTAAGCATATGATATGTCAGTGCAGTACTACAGTGGGATTAGCAATGCCAATGCAGATGAGCTCTCAAGACAGGGAATGGGGTAAGGTCTACTCAGATAGACCTAACCTTCTCAAGCAATGTTTCTCAAGGGTCACTTGAAAACCTAGCTTGAGTTCCCCTGCGGTGTGTGGGGGGGATGTGTGAAGATAGGTGAAGGCTGCCAGCCTAGCCAGATAGAATTTTGTATATAATTCTGTCATCTGTAAATATTAATATAAGCCACAGGCTTGTTCTCTTAAATGGGAAAAAATAGTGTTATATGTGGAACTGCAAAAATGTAACAGCAGTGCACTCTGCTGTAACAAAGCTGATAAGTCAATTCTTTGATGTCAAAACTTGAAGCCGAGATGTCTAGATAAAGGCATTCTGCCTATTGTTTTGACACCAAAATTAATGGTAGAATTTGCATGTATAATTTCTTTTATTTTTCTGGCTTCCTTACCAGCTGCAAGATCAAGGGCTATTAACCTCTGAGAGTCTGTTAGCCTGGGAACCAGAAAGAAATGATGTAATCTGAAATTAATCAGTAGTACTGTGTTATCACTTTAAGGACAGAAAGAATGAGAGCATTAGAGCATTTGTCTTGAGAACATCCACCTCACCACTCTGCCTGTGTCTATATGTAAGTAGAATTTGAGAACTGTGTTTTCTCTTAGATATAGCTAGGAAATAGGAAGATTAGACTAGTTTGTTTTTCTGTGATGTCAGAACTTTTCTACTGTATTATTTTAAGTATTTCCTGTGATCTCTGATCTCCTGACTAGCACTGTGTAGTAAGAAGTATTGTCTTGTTTTTTTTTTAATTTATTATTAAATATCATTAAACCTTTCAACTGTGGCTGTTTTGTTAGGGATAATTTAAGCTCTAAGAGTACATTGCATGTATATAGTGACACTGTACCAAGTCAATCCAAATAAGTCTTGACTGGTTGCACTTACCATTTGGATGATAATATTACTCAGTATAATTGGATACCCTTTCATAAGGGCCTTTGAGTAGCAGATGAATATTAGCTGGGCGGTGGTAGTGATTTCTACCATATAGTCTGGGTAAAAGGGGCACAGCTGGAGAACCTGTACCAGCCTTCCCCAACAGTGTCTCTGTGGTTGTATAAACTCTTATTGCAAAGTGTGTATGTGTCAGCTACTGGGGCAGGGACACAAAGCACTTGTTGGACAGAGATGGTGCTGGAGGTTTTAGCTTGCCCACTAGGCTGAGATCTGGACCCTATAGCTGTGCCAGTAGGAAGTCTTATTGGGGACCTGGAGAGAAAGGGAGAAACCAGCCCCAGACTGACTGTGATCTCTGTGTGCTCTTAAGGGAAATTGTACTTTACTGTGTGCGTATTTATTACCCTTTCCCTATGCGGATGCCCCTCAATGGTATTAACAGTGAGGATTGAGGCTCCTTGATTGCTGGGCCAGTGCACGGGTGTCACAAGTGGTATAACATACAGATGTATATCATGCGGTTTACTATCAAAACCTTGCAATACACTTGTGCGTGTGATTACTTACCTGAATTAAAGCATTGTAAAATCCAAATACCAACTGATCACATAATTTCTGAAAGTCGACAGGCAGCAATGTCGACATTACTGAACCTACCTGGTCTTCTGGTTATGTGCACCCCCCCCACACCCCCTGTTAATTATATACACAAACTCCGAGATCACACTACAGTGTGGGAATTGGTGCATTTCCCAATCCCCACTGTATTGTGATCTCCATTCAGAATGACAAATTCACAACAGCGAATTCTAGTGTGCATTCACTGTTGTGGATTCAAACATTTACAAATTGATGTTACGAAACCTTGGAACAGTGACATTCGACCTTCCAAGGTTCGCGTAACTGTCTTGCAAGATTGTGATGGTAAACAATATCATATATATATATGTGACATCCAGTGTGTAGGACACGTTAAGTTATTTGTTGGGGGACACACTACATTTTATAATAAGAATAGCATGTTACGCAATGAGCAACACAGTACATACTTGCCCTATATGCAGGTATAAAATAAAATTATGCCCACAGATTCTTAAAGTTTCCTGGCACTTCTTGGAAATCATTAGAAGTGTTGCCTATTCCAATGAGGTCATGTTTGAAGGAGAGCTGCACCATCAGACTGAAGGTTTTACATTTAGTTTATGCCAATATGGTTCTTTTATACTGGGAGTGGCAGGTTTTTGTTCCCTTGTGAATTTTCCAAGTACTGGGACATTTATCTTTGCTTTCAGGGTGATATTTTTATTTTGTGGAGTGGGCCATTTTCAGCATTAGATGAATTTGTTTCATTTGTCAATAACAGCATGGAAGTTTTGCAGTTACACATACACACTCATTGGAGGGGATTGAGGTTCTTTATGTAAGATTATATAAAAATGTAGCAATTTTTTTTTCTTCAAATGTTTTTAGGAAGAAAGTTTTTTCTAACAATTGCATACATTTTTAGAGTTGTCAACCTTAAAAACAAAAGATGTGGATAGTTTAGCAGCAAATAGTTTGAATTTCACATCTGGTTTCTGAGAACGTTTTTGATAGACAATAAAATTTTCTGATTGAGTTGTTTCTTGAATGAAGGTATCCCATTGAAATGTCTCATTTTAATTAAGGATGAGGTAGTTAAGGGGAAACCTGATAGATTTATCTTGATTCTCCAGCTTGTTGTGGTTAAACCTTCTAAGGGTGAAGTACATAGGAGAAATTTTATTTTAACCCATTCTACAAGGACAGCTGATATAAAGAATAATATCCAGTCTCACTGGTCTGCACTTACCCACTTTGAAACTACTAAAGAAGTCATCGGTGTGTGTTCCCAATACACTTAATAAAAAAAAAAAAAAAAAACAATATCAAAAAAAATTTGGAGAAGGGGCACTGAAGAAAATATATCCATGGGTGGCACAAGGAAATGTAACTCATGTTACCAATGTTGTTTCATTTTTCATGTGGACCAGTTATGGTAGGATCTAAAAACATTTCCAGTAGTAGGTTGCCTAGAGCCAGTTGCAGTTCAATAGCTGTTGTGTATTTGGGGAAATGTCTGCCCTGTGGTGCCTTCTATGTAGGGAACTGATATACGAACATGATTATGTGAATACAACCGTTATTTTTAAAATTGCTTTAGTGGTCCATAGCAGGTACTGTGGAGGTTTTAAGAAGCTGCTTTTACTGTATTACAAAATATTAAAGCATACCCCTTTATGGAAATATGGGAGAATTGTTTCAATGCAGGAAACTTTGGGGGCAGGTATTTTTATCAGCACACCTGCCCCCAGGTTTGAATGATGTGATTAATATTAGTTGTTTTTTTGAAAAATACAGCATGTAATATATAGGATGTGATGGCTAATTCAAATAGGGTTTTACAGATTTTATTGTTCAAATTAGTGGTGTTATACACACATACATAAACATCTTTTAAGGTATAAGTGATAGTTACAGGTCTTAGAAAGTATCTTTTTAATTATTATTAAATTTATATATGGATAACGGTGTTATGGTTATTCATTATAAATAAAAAAAATATATATATATATATATATATATATATATATATATATATATACATATACACAGATTTTTAAAAAAAGTGCAGGCTAACACAGAAGGTCTTTGGCTAACAAAGTTTGCAGATGACTGCAAACTAGGAGCCATAATCGAAACTCCTAACGATGTGGACAAACTACAAAAGGGCCTCACTGAGACAGATACCTGGTGTCAAAGCTATGGCCTGAAGCTCAATGCCAAAAAGTGTATTGTCATCCCCTTTGGTAAAAACTCTGTACCCATGAACTACCACATAGCTGGTAGTCTACTTAATGCTGAAAATGTGATAAGAGACCTTGGGACACAGGTGGACAGTAGTCTCTCCTTTGATAATCACATCACCACAGTGGTCAGGAAATCCTTCTACATGGCTCATCTCATCACAAAAGGATTCTCATCCAGAAAAAAAGAGGTCATTGTTCCCCTCTACTCATCACTCATTAGACCCATTATAGAGTGCAACGCCCCTTTTGGTATGTACCTCACAAGACATCTACAACAACTGGAAAGACCACAGAAATACCTCACAAAGAGGATTACTGGCCTCAAACAGATGCCCTACGCAGACCGTCTCAGAAAACCACAGTTTTACTCCATCGCATATTGCCTACTCAGGGGTGATCTCTGCTTAACTTACAAAGCTATGTCAAACCCAGAGCTGTTGGACATGCTCCACTTAAAGAAATCCCAATCCCGCCGAGCTACATGCTCTCGGGACCTAAACCTTGTCACCACAATAAACAGAATATGCTGGAGGGATAGATTCCTGTCCCAGAGACTTCCCATACTCTGGAACAGACTACCTATGTTAAACAGAGCTCCTCATTAGCACTCTTCAAGAAAAATCTTGATGATTGGATGGGAAATGGGAAATTCACCCCAGGGATCACTTCTGTGGCTCTGCTCAACAGGGGCACAGGAAAATAATTTTCTTGGGTGGCGAAAGCCAGGGTACATTTTTTGGCTAGGCTTATATAGGCCCTAGGGCCAATAGCCTAGTACCTACCTATGAACCTATGAACCTATATACAAATATTTTTGTTTACCTTTTCTATATATTTAAGTTTTCTTTTAATGTTTTGATAATGTTAAGTTTGCTATTTATAATATCTTATATGTTATCCTATGATTTTTTTAGTTTAAATGATTTTAAGGTTAGGTGGTCTTTTTAAATTATGAAGGATGATAGTCAAGTGGCCACCCCCTAACTTTTAAAAGTTTTTGGTTGATTTGTGTAGCTATTCTGATGAAGTCTGATTTAACATATGAAAGTGCTTAATGTTAAGTGTCTTTGGTGTTTACATTTATTAAACATGTTCTGCTTCATAGAGAAAGCTTCCCATTTAACCTATCCTTTGTTTTCAATGGATTGTTATTCTGTATTTTCCTTGAGTTTTTTCTTTGAAGCATATTTAGTGGCCATATTTGGGAATGTGCACATTTAGCAAATTTAAGACCACGTGGGAAGTCAAAGCACATGGAATGCTGGTAAAGGTTACATAAGATATGGGCATCACGGGAGCTGCCTCTATAGTAAATATACACATTATATATTATATTATGTGCATTCCACCACAGCTGGCAGTTGATGGAATTGAAACCTCTTTTAGCTACAGTCAGGTCACTTCATGAAGTAGGTGCGACCTTGATGATGATGTAGGTATGTCAGTGGCTCCCTAGTCCTCAAGGAAATTGGCTATGCCATAAATGTCCACATGGTACTGGTGCTATCCTTTTCTTTTTTGAAAACCATATGTGCTCCTCCACGTGCTTCAGTATCATGTCAAGGAGTTGGCATAGGGTTCATGTAGCTGATGCCTGAAAATGTCCTAATGTGTCTCTTGTTGGCACTGTAAGGTCCCTGTAGCAGACATGGTTAATGCTACATTTTGCTTCATGGCCATTGAAATAGACAGTCCTCACATTCTCCTTGATTCAATGAATAGATAACACATGTCTATTAACTTCTGCATAGTCTTCTTATCCACACATCAGTGCACAACTATATCTCAATCAGTGAGGTAACGGCATATTAAATTCTGTTAGATACATTTGTGATGTGGCGGGTAAAATGTGTAATCATATAGGCTTCAAAGGCTGACACTAACTCTTGTTCAGCTATAGCTACTGCTATCAGAAGCATAATAAAATAAGTGTAGCTCCTGCACACTAAAGTTTCATGGTGTTCAATATGGATAAGTGCTGAGATGTGTGCCACAGACGATGAACAACTCAGAATCATTCAGTCAGTTTGCTTTTCAGAACTTGCACATGCAGTGATCCTTATTTGCATGACTTACTGCAGCCATTTGCATACCTTGCATAGCACATGATGTCATATGAATGGTTTCAGAATACTCACAGACTTGTAACATATCTGTTTTTGTGTACAAATAAAGTGATGGTGTGTTGGTGTAGTGTGGTGACATCTACACATTTAACCTGGATTCTCCCCATTAATCAGGTTACTATTTCTTAAGTACATATGGGTTTGTGTTTGAGTTAATTAATTTGCTGGTTATACTTGTATGGAGGTTAGTATCAAATGCTTTATCTATGCCCAATTGTGCTGTGTTTATTTTATAACCACCATATATCACTTCAGTGACACAAAAGGCATTTATAAGGGTAATAAGGCAGGTCTTGAATTTGATGAAGCTTTCATGGAACTAAGGCTATGATATATTATCAATCTTGAAAGTAATATGTCCATTGGTGCTATGTTCTTTGGTTTACAGACAAGGATAGTTATGCTAATGAATCTAGAGTTAACATATCCTGTGGAAGGACCTCTTATGCAAGGCATGCCAATGGCTGCTGTCTAAGTTCCCACAGCAAAGTCCATAGCAACATTCATTTTAACCAGTTCATAGAGTGTGCGGTATGCCATACTTAGCACTAATAAGCCAGCTGCTTGGTATGTCCCCATGCCTCATGGATGAGGTATCCTTGTTTGGATAAGGCTGCAAGGGCTTACTCCATGATGATCTTGGGGGAGGTGAGAGCTCTGGGTTTGTAGGATTAGCAGTACAGGCAGGTGAAGCTGATATTACATCAGTCAGTGTATTATTTATTACATGTGCACTGTTTCTAAGCATCCCAGCAGTTAAAAAAGGATTTATGATTACTTTTAGTGTCTTTGTTTGTGGCTATTAATTAATATTCAGTGGTTACTCTTTCTAAGCATCCTAAGAGTTAAAAACAGATATATAATTGCTCTTGGTATCTTTGGCAGTGGCTATTATTAATTAATATTCAGCTATTCATTTTCTAACCGGGAAAAGCCGAAAGACACAAACATTTGTATTTAAGTTCTAATTGCATGTCTTTTTAAAATGAGTGGAATGTGCCTCTCTATATACATTCAGAACTTTCTTCTTTTTCAATTATAAAGGTAATGTCTATGAATATTCCACCATAAGCCAATCAGTTAAGTGCTTTCGTCCAGCTATTTAAAGGACTTCATCAGAACCCGACTTTTAAATTAAGGTGGCTAGTTGTGTTCTACAGATTACTTGTGTTTATTTTCATTTGAATGTAAAAGACAACCACAACACTTATCTAAAAGAGTAGGGGTCTTTGCATATTTAGATATTTACATACTTACAAATATTTATAATATGAATATATATACCAGAAGAACATCAGGAAATTTCAGCATCAAGTCGATCATCCTCACTACCATTTCAAGCATAACTAAAATGTATTTTCTTTCATTATTTCAACCAAATCTCATTGAAGCCGCGGTGGTACAGTGGTAGCATTGTTGCCTCACAGCAAGAGGTTCTTCTGTTCAGTTCTCTGCTGGAGTGCCTTCTGTTTGGAGTCTGCATGTCCTCCCTGCAATTGAGTGGCCTTCGAAAGACATGTGTGAATGGGTGTACCTTTGTTGAAGGTTGGGTGTTGGGCTGGCAACTCGGCACCTTAAAAAAAAAAAATCGACTGCCAATATTAGTGGACCGGAGTTTCGCTGTGGCGACCTCTAACCGGGAAAATCTGAAAAGACAAACAGCAATTTCAACCAAATCTCATTATTGTTTTATAATAATTAATTAATTACATAGGTCCATAGGTAGGTACTAAGCTATTGGCCCTAGGGCCTATATAAGCCTAGCCAAAAAGGTACCCTGGCTTTTGCCACCCAAGAAAATTATTTTCCTGTGCCCTTGTTGAGCAGAGCCACAGTGGTGATCGCCGGGATGAATTTCCTATTTCCCATCCAATCAAGATTTTTCTTGAAGAGTGCTAATGAGGAGCTTTGTTTGAAATAGATAGGTAGTTTGTTCCAGAGTATGGGAAGTCACTGGGACAGGAGTCTACCCCTCCAGCATGTTCTGTTTATTGTGGTGACAAGGTTTAGGTCCCTAGAGCATGTAGCTCAGATGGACTGGGATTTCTTTAAGAGGAGCATGTCCATCAGCTCTGGGTTTGATATAGCTTTGTATGTTAGGCAGAGATCGCTTCTGAATAGGCGATATGTGATGGAGTAAAGCTGGAGTTTTATGAGATGGTCTGTGTAGGGCCTCTGTTTGAGGCTAGTAATCCTCTTTGTGAGGTATGTCTGTGGCTTTTCCAGTTGTTGTTGATGTTTTGTGAGGTACATACCAAAAGGAGCACTGTACTCTATAATGGATCTAATGATTGATGAGTAGAGGGGAACAATGACCTCTTTTTCCCTGAATGGGAAACATTTTGTGATTAGGTGTGCCACGTAGAAGGATTTCCTGACTACTGTGGTGATGTGACTATCAAAGGAGAGGCTACTGTCCACCTGTGTCCCAAGGTCTGTTATCACACTTTTGGTGTTAAGTAGACTACCACCTATGTGGTAGCTCATGGGTATGGAGTTTTTACCAAATGGGATGACAATGCACTTTTGGCATTGGGCTTGAGGCCATGGCTTTGAAACCAGACATCTGTTACAGTGAGGCCCTTTTGTATGATATCCACATTGTTAGGAGTTTTGATTATGGCTCCTAGTTTGCAGTCATCTGCAACCTTCATCAGTCAAAGACCTTCTGTGTTAGCCTGTACTTCAGAAAAGTAGATACCAAGCAGGAGAGGACCCAGGACTGAACCCTGTGGTACTCCACTTGTCACTGTTCTGAAATCGAATTTGGAGTCTGCTACTTTCACAGTGTGGGTTCTGTCAGTGAGCCAGTTGGCAACCCATCTTGTGACATAGGGATTTATACCTAGTTTAGTGAGTTTATCTACAATTGCAGAGTAAAGGATGGTGTCAAAAGCCTTGGTGAGATCTAGATAGACTGTGTGAACCACCTTACCCTCTTCTTCGGCTTTGGTGACTGCTTCAAAGAAGTCTATCAGGTTTAGGGGACATGACTTGCCTTTTACAAACCTGAACTGGGTGAGATCCAGAGTTTGTAGATTACCAATGTCTTTGTTTATAAGTTCCATGATGATACATTCCATGGCCTTGCAGACTATGCTCGTTGAGGGGGGGGTAGTTCCCGGGGTCCGTGGTGGCTCCCCCTTTGTGGAGCAGGATAACCATCACTGTGCACCATTCAGTGGGCACAAATACTGAGGTGAGGCTATGATTGAACATGGTGCTTAGGTGGGGTGTCAGTTCATTCTGTAGTTCGTGTAGAACGTAGCCTGGGATGTTGTCAGGTCCCATGGATGCTGTGTTCTTGGCTTGGGAGAGTGTGGTTTTTACCTGTGCAGCCATGATTACAGGAACTTTGCATTCTTCTGGTATAGAGATGGGCCCTTTAGGGGGTGAGAGAGGGGTAAAGTTAGCACTGAAACTATCTGCCAGGATGTTGGCAATATCAGTTGGTTCTGTATGTTTAGTGCCATTGGGCTGTAACTCAGAGCAGATCTGAGTATTGCCATTGAGATTCTTGACATAGATATAGAATGATTTGTGGTTGTCTTTAGAATCAGTGGTGATTTTGTTTTCATAACAAGCTTTGGAGGATTTTATGAGGGATCTCAGCTTCTTGACCAGGGAGTTCCTCCAATCATGGAATTTTACTCTTTTTTGCAACAGTTTCTCTCTTCTGTTGTAGAGTTTGTTTATGGCAGGGGACCACCAGATTGGCTTCCTTTTTTTGTAGGATAGCATGTTCGTTCTGTTAGGGATAGCACGATCCATGCACTTGTGTAAGTGCTTATAAATTGCATTTGTGTAGGATTCAGTAGTCGTACCTCTATTGTCCGTCTGCATGGGTGCCGTGAAGTTTGCCACTTCTGTCACTTCACATCAATTTGTCTACAAGCATAGAGACTATGAATATTCCTTCTACCACCATTGGTAATATATGTATTATGGTGTAATGCCCTTATTAGATCATATAAGTGTCAATCTTCTCTAAAAAAAATTTTGCCATTTAAACTTGCTTTGTTTCCAAAATATGTGGACCATATGGCATTCCAATAAGGCATGAGACATTGTCTCTTTTGTATTACAAACAGAACACATCCTCTCCTTATACTTTATATATGTCATTTTGCAGGTTCCTGTCAGTTTATTACATGCCAACCACTACAGAAAATTGTTCTACTCCTATATATGTTGAACTTCCATCATTCTTCCTTCCATTTTAAACACTTATCTTAACGGTGTTTGATAAATCATCCATGTATCTACCCTACAATATTTTTCTATTACTTTGTCATGCAATATTTTTTATTTTCTTAATTTCTACTATATCACTTCCATTCTTTAAATTTAAATATATATATATATATATATATATATATATATATATATATATATATATATATATATTTAACACTGTCACTCATCTCTTTATCTTGCATTCTTTTTCTACATACCAAAATATCTCCCCATATTTGACTCTCTATACTATGCCTGTTGAATAACTTACATCAAAATAAAAAGAGAGTTTAATTAAGGCTATGCTAACTTTATTTTTTGTGTTATATAAGACAACACTTTTTATCAGATTCAAGTGTGCTATCCCAAAGCAGAAATATAAAACTGTAAGAAATTATTTTCCTCAACTTCCATAAATGAACAAAATGCATTGAATACATCTTTTTTTTTTCTCAGAAGGCAATATATATGTTTTCCATGTTGTTATTTTCTAAAACTTGTAATAAATTCTCACATTGTTCTGTCACTGTATCATCACAAACTAATTTTACTAAGGACAAAATGTCCTTTAAATTAAAACAAATTCCATCTACTTTTACAGCATCCTGAATCTTTTCACTTTTCTCCATATTAATGTCTAATCCCCATCCTATCCATGACATATTGAGACTTGCTACTATTTATCGACTCAGATATTATTTCTGACCCCAATAACAATGTCATCTGCATAATTTGAAATCAAAGGGAGGTCAGCCATCCCATATACTGTGGTTTAGCTGTACTAATTTATTCTCTGCATCGTGGGTAACACTGTTTACTAGGGAGCTAAGTACATTCTCATATGGTGGTCCTTCTTTATATCTTTGTCACCTTTAACATTATTACCTAGAATATCAATTTGTAAGACACTTCACATATGAGCTATTTATAAAGAGATTGTAAAATTGTAACTACTTTGTGCACTAAACAATATAAATATAATAGTTCCCACATTTTATTATGTATAATGATGTCCTATTCTTTTCTAACATAATCTTTAACTATTCTTATTTACATTTCACTTTATTTTCCTTTACCATTAACTACATCCTTGGTTGAGATCAACATTTCTTTTAGGTTTTTACCACTTATATCATATAACACTTTCCTTGCCACATCATTATACAGAATTCCAAATATTTCTTCTAAAATACTCCTGACAATTTTATAATCAACATTACTTGCTATAACTGGTATCCAGATTTTGTCAATAATGCCTATCATACCTTTTACATAATTTTACAAAACATAAATAAATATTTTCATTCCATATACCTTCAATAAACAAAAAAATGTCTTTTTTCTCACTTCTCTCTTTAAAAAGGAATAACTAATGCCACCAAACCAATAACTGTAAGTACATACTAGTTACTAATTGCTCTACTCACTTCTAAATAAATATTTTTCTGTAAGTTGTTTTTCATGTCTCCAAATTACACATCACTTATTGTTTTAAACTTTTAACATCTCTGTCTAACTTATACATTTTGTGGGATACTGTTCAACCACTTTCATAATTTTGCCAACTTGTCAATTAATAGTAGGAAGTTTTCCTTGGAATAGTTTCTAAAGGTTCCAGGGTTGTATTTTTATTTCAGAACAGACAGTTTTATGGTCTAACCTTCTGGAAAGGATATTACATGGGGGGGGGGGCGCAGCATTCCTCCATGTTAGTGAGGACCAGATCCACTATGATTGCCCTACTAGTAGGTGTATGAACCATCTTGTCCAGGGTATTTGAGTGGCACCCTGCCAAAATTTTAATCTCCACCAACCCCTGGGAAAACCACTGCCTATGTGTAATTGTTCATGGAAACAATGCATAGCCATATAAAAAGCTGCATGAAGACAGCTGTACCTAGCCAGAAAAAGTGCAGGATGCATGCAAAAAAAAGCCACCCAGGTGGAATACCAACATCAAGAGGTTGTACAACAAAAGGAAAAAATCATGGAAAAAGTAGGAGGAACAATCCCCAGGAAGTTAATAACTGCCTCAACAATCTTGACAAGCAACTCAGAGAGGCTAATCAAGTATACCAAAGACAAACTTTTCGTAAAAATAACCTCCCAGGCCAATGACAGTCACAAGGCTTTCTTCATCTATGGAATCTCAAAGGCAATTCACAGCAATGCACTGAATTAATTGTAAATTGTATCACCTATACTAAGCCAGAAGATATAACCCCTCAAGATGTCCCTTGGAAAATGCAGACAACCATACCACACCCAACTATCACCAGGGAACAGGTCCTCAAAGTATTTGACATGGCCAAGACCAGTGCATCAATCTGCCTCAATAATATTCTGATATGTCTCCTTATTAGCATGAAACATGAACTATTAGGCCCACTAAAATCATTATTTAACTACAGCTTCCAAGCAGGCTTTGACCCAAATGAATGGAGAGCTGCAATGGTTATAGCATTGCACAAAGGCAATCCGCCCATGGACCCAGGTAACTATTGACCCATAAGCCTGACTAGTCTAACATGTAATGCTATGAAAAGAATAATCATGCAAATGTTAAACAGAAACATAAGAAACCTTCAAACATTGGATCTAATTCAGCTTGGATTCATCAAGTTCAGCTTATGACTACTTAGTGTGGTGGACATCTTTGAGAAGATCACCAAAGCAATGGATGAGGGCAAAATAGTGCCTACTGCTTACCTTGACCTGGCCAAGGCATTTGGCACCATCTGGGCTTTGTAGAGAAGATCACTAAATTATGAAAAACTAATAAGTCTCTCTCTGGACAGCCAGCTGGCTGAGAGATAGGACCTAAGAAGTCAAAACAGGGGAGTCTACCACAACAAAAGGCAAGGCACTAATGTAGTGCCACAGAGCTAAGTATTGGGGCAACTCCTGTTTGGTGTCTACTTTTCTCAAGTCAAAGCTAAGAAGGGGGACTCTGGCTGACCAGGTTCATGGCTGATTATAAATTAAGTGTAATCATTGAATCCCCAACACACAAATACCCTCCAAGAAGGTCTGGTATGACTAATAACTTATGCCAGAGTCATGGTCTAAAACTCAGTGCTAAAACATGCAGAATAGTAGGCTTCAGAAAAGCCAGTCCTGAAAATTACTACATTGATAATATACCACTAAGAGTAGGCCTGGTAGTCATGCATTTGGAAATGGATTTAGAGAGTGACTTCACCTTTGACAATCGTCTGTCTACAACACTGAATAAATCATTCTAGGTTACACAACTTATAAACAAGGGTATGGCATCTAGGTCCAAATATGTCATTGTTCTGTTCTACTCTGACCTCATAAAAGTGGTCATTGAGTACAATGTCCCCTTCAGTAAGCACCTTACTAGGCATATGCAACAACTGTGATGTCCACAAAAGTTCCTCACAAAAAAAAAAAAAAAAAAAAAAAAAAAAAAAAAAAAAACAGGTCATAAAAAAGTCCTATGCAGACTGCCTCAAAGCCTTGTCCTTATAATCTTTCTCTTACAGGCTGCTGAGACATTATATATACCTGACTTATAAAGCATCCTCTGATCCAGCATTAATGACCCTGTTGCACATCTGCCAAGCAAATAATAAACAAACACCCAATCCAGGGACTTAAATGTTGCCTGCAAGATGAATAAGACATGTTAGAGGGACAAGTATTTGCTTCAGAAGTTGCCCCATTTCTGTAACAGGGTTCCCATCCATGTGAAGCAGAGTTTTTCCCTGTACTTCTTCAAGCAAAAATGCATAAATGTGGAAGTGGGACTGCTTGTAAATGCCTTACCACTCATGCCTAAGTCAAATATACCCTCCAACAAAACCAATGTGACTAGTACCTTTCTGATATTATTGAGTAGTATTGAAAAGCTTAAAAATACTCTTTGGGGTCATTAGCCTCATATTCTGCTATGATGCCATAATACAATGCATTTGTAAGCAGAAAACAACTAATAAACAATAAACATAAAATTGAATAAATCTGTTTACATGCAGACAAAAGGTTACCCCTATAACACAAGTATAAATACAATGCACTGAAGCAAAGGGTTAAACACAATAGAGCCAGTGGCATACTTCTCAACTGTACAGATTTTCCCAGAATGTCCAGATTTGTGCCTCGTACTTTTGCTCTATTCTTCATAAAAAGTTGTGGGTTTTTTTTGACAAAGCACTGGAATGATTGGAATGATCTAAGGATTAAAGTCACTATATAATGACATGCATTTGAGTTTCAGACTTCTTATCCTTCATAAAATGCATTGTAACACAAATCCTGTTATTCTAGCAACTTTTTAAGTATATAAGGGCAATATTTAAAATGTGCCCTTATTTTTGGGTCTTTCTCCCTCCATTATGTCAGGCTTTGTCCAGATTTCTTGCGCTAAGAGGTTGAGAGGTATTTCTAGTGCCTAACTTAACAAATGATGTAATAATTGCCAAAATATTTCCCCCACTTTAATGAGTTAGGGAAGATAAGGGGTGAAAAAGTCTAGTCAAATACAATGCTAGAAATATTTAGCCACAGTAAAGAAAATGTGTAGGAAAAGGAAGACACAAAATATAGTTAAGTCTGGCTCTAGAATGAGGGAGACTGACAGACCTGATGCTGACTATTAACAGAAGACTCCAGTTGTTAAAATAAAGGAAGTCAGATAGGCACAGACAGAGAAAAGTCCATTGTTAGGAATGTACCAAGGGAAGTGTGAGCAGAAACTGAAGAAGAGATGAGGGAGACTCATATTAATGAAAAGGGTGAAGCCGAACTTAAACCAAGTCTTACTCTTATTTCTGCTATATAAAATCAGAGAGACAGTCAGAAATAGAAGCAGGGATCTAAACATGAAGAAAGTAAGAACATTGTAGAACTAATGCTGAAAAGGACTGCTTTCATTAATTATCTTTTATGAAGGATGAGCTAGATGAATGATAGAAACCTCTACCTGTATTTATTAATTCATACATTGATATACAATGCTCAGACCTGCAGGCCTGTTCCTCAACTGATGTTAAATTAAACTATCTGTCTGTAGACAGTTTGCTAATTGCCTGTCTAATGTCTGAATCATGTGTCTTCACAAAAGTTGTAGTGTACTCAATATGGAAGGATTTAACAAGCTAATTGTCTTCAGCTTAGTTGACTGTTCTTTTACTTGATGTAATAAATATCATAAACTTAATTTTCAAACATACAATCTTAATTCCATTGGGGTTTTACCAGTTTCTTCAAAAGCAAAGACTCTTAAGTACTAGAAAGATTTCTATAAATTATAAATGGGAATATTTTAGCATTTACACCATTGATTCCTTCTTGTGTTATGATTCTCCATACATCTCTTATGTTGGGATTGTTCTTCCCAATGTGAATTCAAGTTGTTGACATCAAGTAGCTTCCTAGACCAAGTCATTCTGGTGCATTGGTGATGCTGATTGGCTGTTCTTGAGTTGCATCTGGGCTTTGGAGATTCTAATAAATGTTGTCTTCCTTGTTTGTAACATTGTTCGTCCCACTACACTTTTGATATAATTTAAATTGACAACATCATTGCCAAAATGCTTATCATCTTGTAATAGTTCTTATTTTACCCAAAAACATCTTAAGTGTAGGACAACCAGTATCATCACATGCAAGCTCTTTATTACTTCTGTCTTAACATTTCTGTCAAGTCTAGTAAACATAATGTCACAATCAGTTTCAAGAGTAGAAAATGCAGTTTATTCAGGTAACAACATAGAAGTCTTCTTTATTTCAGTGAATACTTCCACCGGTTTCAGCTCATTGTGTCTAGTTAAAATATTAGAAAAATTGATCCAGTTCTTGTTAAAAAATCACATAGATCTGCATAGAAAGGAATAATTTTGCAAAACCATCACAAAATTTAAAAATTTGTCATCCTTCTGGTACTAATTTTATACAGATACATACTTTAAAGAGTAAATTATCATAATGAAAAATTTTAGATTTAAGTAAAGTTTTTCTATGCTTTTATAAGTAGGTTATGATTATTGTCCAAACTGGATCAGACTTACGTGCAGAGTCTCTTTCAGTCTGCACAATGCCAGCACCTACAAAAATGGATTAACAGGTTTAGCAAAATTCTTTGATAAACAACTTGGTACATTGGAAAACTTGGTATGTTATTGCAAATGTAAAGAAATAGCAGAAAACAAAGAAAAAGACAACAGTATTCCAGACAATGGCAGGCATAACTGTACACACTATAAAAATAAAGTAAAATGAAAATTAAAATAAATAAATAAACTACACGCTCTAGGGACCTAAACCTTGTCACCACAATAAACAGGACTTGCTGGAGGGATAGCTTCCTGTCCCAGCGACTTCCAATACTATTGAACAGGCTACCCATCTATGTCAAGCAAAGTTTTTCATTAGCACTCTTCAAGAAAAATCTTGATGAGTGGATGGGAAATAGGAAATATACCGCAGGGATCACTTCTGTGGCTCTGCTCGACAGTGGCACAGGAAAATATCTTTCTTGGGTGGCATAAGCCATGGAAACTTGTAGGTTAGGCTTACATAGGCCCTTGGGCCGATTGCCTAGTACCTACGTATGAATCTATGAACCTATGAATACAGATTCAACATGAGGTTAAGAAACAATGTTTAATTCTTTCAACACAAATGCCATGGACTTCATCAAAACTAAAGCAATGTTGAAGCTCAAAGCATTATATAATGAATGAGCAGATCATATGATACACTTGTAATAGGTGACTCTATCGTCAGTCACACTGAAGTCCCGCTCACCAGGCTGAACAAGGAGAAGGTCATTGTGAGCTGCCTGTCGGGCGCTAGGATCCGCCACATAACACAAGCACTCAGGTCACTCCAAGGCAAGTACAAATATGACTCAGTCATTGTCCATGCTGGTGTGAATGACCTGAGATGTACCTCCCTGGACTACATGAAAAGAGACATAGAGGAGCTCTCTGAGCATGTAGCCCAGGCCGGTATGACCCTGACCTTGAGTAGCATCTTACCCTCACCAAGAATGATACCACAATATGAAGACAAGATGATCAATTTCAACAATTGGCTTAAGTATTGGTGTCATTCAAAGGGGATCCAATGCCTGTCAGCCTGGGATGACATGCTCGACAAGCCACGATGCTTCGCTAGGGACGGCTTGCACCTGGCACCCCTGGGCTTTCAGATATTGGAAAAGGCTCTTGCCACCCCCATAGTGCCTTTTTTAGGCAAGGCTCAAAAGACAAACCCACCTCCATAGGTATCACAAGGGATAAGAAACTAAGAGTAATGCTACTCAATGCCAGAAGTCTAAACCTCAAGATGCATGCACTCGAAACTCTCCTTAGCATGGAGAACATCGATATCTGTGCAGTAACAGAAACCTGGTTCAAGGCTCCCAAGAGCACCCCAGCACTACCAGGTTATACCTCATACCATATTTTTCGGCCCCAAAACTTGGACCGAACCACAAAAGGAGGGGGAGTATCAATATTCGTCAAAGATACCCACACCTCCAGGTTGGTGGCACAGCATGAAGCATCAGAGACTATCCATGTGCAACTAACAGTGGGTAAAACTGCCTTCCAGTTTATAGCCTACTACAGACCACCCTCCCAAATCCAGGAACCCCACTTGGCCTTCCTGAGAACACTGGAAAATATGAAGGTCTCTCCAAACACCATTATATTGGGCGACTTCAACTACCCAAACATAGACTGGGAGCATTACTCTAGCTCCAACACCCTAGCCCAAAGGTTCCTAGAATTTATAAACTCAAATGCTCTGGAACAACTTCTTACCACTCCCAGAAGAGGGGAAAACATACTGGACCTGATCATCACCAACATGGGGACTCTATGCTCCAGACCAGAAGTGTATCCCTCACTGGTAAGATCAGACCATAAACTAATCTCACTAGATATTCACATCCCGACCTCAGCCCCTGCCCAGAAAACCACAGTGAAAAACTTCTCTAAAGCAAATTTCACACTCCTCAAAACCAAGGTGGAATCCTTCAAAGCCCCCGGGCCTGTGGAAAATACAGCCCAGACCGCAGAATCCTTTATAAACGCATTCTATGAACACCTTCAGGAATGCATGGATCATGCAATCCCAAACAAAACCAAGGCCCAATCCTCCAAAGGCAGGCGTCCTGTCTGGTGGACCCCAGGCATAAACAAACTATACAATAGAAGGAGGAAGCTACTACATGATAGAGCAAAATCCCCAAAAGGGAAGGCATCTCTGATCAGTATTAGCAAAAAACTACGGGCACTCATAAAATTGTCTAAGGCCAGCTTCGAGAGAAAAATTGCACATGACACTAAGGATAATCACACGGCTTTCTTTAGTTATGTTAGGAACCTGGGTGGGAATTCCCAGATATGCTCAGAATTAGTCCAAAATTACAAAAAATACACCGAACCCACAGACATTGCCAACTTCCTAGCTGACAGGTTCAACGCAAACTTCTCCCCCCCTTCCCCACCAAAAGGGCAAATATCTATCCCAGCAGAGTGCTGCCCCCTTGACATCTCAGATGCTCAGGTAAGAGCCGCCCTCTCCAAAGCAAAAAACACAGCATCAATGGGACCAGACGGTGTCCCGGGCTGTGTCCTACATGAACTCCAAGAAGAACTAAACCCAAGCATAAAACTACTGTTCAATCTCAGCCTTACTAGAGGATATGTACCCAAAGAGTGGCGTACAGCAACAGTGGTCCCTCTCCACAAAGGTGGTGCCTCAATGGATCCGGGAAACTATCGCCCCATAAGCCTGACTAGCTTGGTCTGCAAAGCTATGGAAAGGATCATCATGGACCTCATAAATAAAGATATTGGGGACCTACAGACACTGGATCCTACACGGTTTGGCTTTGTTAAGGGCAGATCCTGCCTCTTAAACCTGGTTGATTTCTTTGAAACAGTCACCAAGGCCATTGACGAGGGGAAGGTGGTCCACACAACGTACCTGGACCTCGCAAAAGCCTTCGGTACAATACCCCACTTGGGCATTATAGATAAGCTCACCAGCTTAAATATAACCCCCTATGTCACTAGATGGGTTGCAAACTGGCTCAAGGACAGAACCTACATGGTTAGAATTGCTGGAGCCATGTCAGACTCCAAACCAGTTACAAGTGGCATCCCACAAGGCTCAGTCCTGGGACCTCTCTTGTTCGGTATATATTTCTTGGAGGTACAGGCCAACATGGAAGGACTGTGGCTGACCAAGTTCGTAGATGACTGCAAACTGGGTGCCATAATCGACTCTCCAGCTGACACAAGCATCCTACAAAAGGGCCTCATAGAAACAGACAACTGGCGCCAGAGCCATGGCCTCAAGCTAAATGCCAAAAAGTGTATAGTCATCCCCTTCGGCAAAAACAAAGTGCCCACAAATTACCACATAGATGCTAATCCATTAAGTATGGAAGCAGTAATTAGGGACCTGGGGACCCAAGTTGATAGCAATCTCTCATTCGACAACCATGTGGCCAAAGTGGTTAGAAAAACATTTTATATAGCCCACCTAATCATGAAGAGATTCACATCTCGATCAGGGGTGGTCATCGTGCCTCTTTACTCATCCCTCATCAGGCCCATAATTGAGTACAATGCCCCTTTTGGGATGTACCTTACCAGACACCTGCAGCAACTGGAAAGACCCCAAAAGTACCTCACCAAGAGGATCAAAGGGCTCAAACAGATGCCATATGCTGCCCGGTTAAAGAAACTCCAGCTCTACTCAGTGGCATACCACCTGCTCAGAGGCGATCTGTGCCTGATGTATAAAGCCATGTCCAACCTGGAATTAATGGACATGCTGCACCTCAGAAAATCCAAATCCCATCGAGCTACGCGCTCGAGAGACTTGAACCTCAGCACTGAAATAAATAGGACATGCTGGAGGGACAGATTCATAGCCTAGAGGCTCCCTTCACTCTGGAATAAAATCCCAGTCCAGGTTAGGCAGTGTCCCTCATTGACTCT
Source organism: Protopterus annectens (assembly GCF_019279795.1). Taxonomy (NCBI): domain Eukaryota; kingdom Metazoa; phylum Chordata; order Ceratodontiformes; family Protopteridae; genus Protopterus; species Protopterus annectens. The sequence continues at coordinate 464,416,709 of NC_056748.1, forward strand.
CTTCAAGAGGAATCTTGATGAGTGTATGGGAGATTGTAGATTTACTCTGGGTATCACTTCTCTGTCACTGTTAGACAGAGGCACAGTATACTAACCTCAAAAAAGGGCATAGCAAAATTCATTTAAAATGGGTGGCAAAAGCCAAACACACTCTGGCTAGGCTTGTAAATGCTATAGGGCAGATAGCCTAGTATGAACCTATGAACCTATGAACCTATGAGTGAATTAACTATGTGACCATTTTCATCATACGATCCTAAATATAAAAATAAAGACAAACTACACATATATACTGAACTACGTCAATAAAATGCATAAAATAAATCATGCATACTACATAAAAATGAAAACATCTTAAAACATTTGTCTTAAAAGCAGAGCTTGTAAAAAACATTTAATATTAGTATGCTCATTGAGACCCGATACACTGCCTGCATTACAAGTACCTGCCAACTAGTTTCATTCACTTTCAATGCATTGCATAAATCTTATCCCCTTTGTTTATTTTAAGTCTTACAAAAATGTGTTAGACTTCCCCAGAATTATACTAATTTTGACTTGTACATTATCCTGCTTATTCCTAAGCCGAACATGTTAATTACCATATGAAAAATTTATAAAATTCTGATAACCCTCCTTTTATTCTAGTTGTGGATGCCAGTAATTATAAAGCTAAGCCCAATGCCATTGATAAAGTGTTAAATGCAATTGCTCAGGAATTGCACTTTATTATCAAAGATTCTTGAAAATTTTTGAAAATGTTAAATGCATATTCATTTTATGGTAATGAGACAGTTATAGTCACATTGGATATTACTATTTTGCTTACATCAATTCTGTAAGAATTAGGAGTTTATTTTGTTAGGAAATATTTATTGATGTGTACAAATATAAACATAGTAGACATTAATATAGCATCTGCATTGTTGGATTGGATTGTAAAGAACAACTAGATAGATAGTAGCAAATATTAGTTTTGGCAAATAAATGGAGTTGCAGTGGTAGTACTGATAGCCCAGCATTCACAAATGTATTAGAATGGTAGGAGAAGTAATTACTTTACAATAATTGGCTGTATTAAGTTTGCATGACCTACATAAATTGATTTATTGATTGCATATGTTTTGTCTGAAGATGCAATAAAAAAATATTTAAATATTTTGCGTAGGTATTAAATACATTTTTGAGTTTTACTTTTGAAAACATAGGATGTATTAAAAAAAAACTATGCATATATATATATATATATATATATATATATATATATATATATATATATATAAGATCTGGTGATTGAAATGAATATGAATAGTTAGAAGTTTCAATATTGCATTTACAGGAAACTAACTTTTGTAAATAAATATTTGCAGTTTCAGAGTGGACACTCCTATAAGATGAAATGTAATATTTTCAGGGAACATTTTATAAGATTATCTAGACTGATCACAGATGAAAATAAATTTATAGCACATTGTGGTCATTTGGTAGATATGTTTTTGGATGCAGGTTTTAAAAAATCTGTTTTGAATTGCATTTTAGTAGGAGTCAAATATGAAAGATAGAATATGCTTCATCAACCATCATCTTTTGAAAAAATGAGCTCAAACAAAAAAACAGATTTCTTGAAAATTAATATGGTTGTACATTTTTCTTGGTATGTCAGTTTATTGTTATACTATTAGAAATGTAATACAAGATAAATGGGAAATATTACAATGAAATTGTGAACTGAACTAAGTTTTGAGCAATATTCCAAGGTTTGTTTTTAAAAAGAACTATTATAAAACTATGCTGGAAAACATATATAAAGGAAAATATAGAAATAGTTTTCATAGAAGTAAAATGACTTCCAAATGTGGGAGTTGCAATTCATGCTGCTTTATCATTCAATGCAATATTTTGAACTTTAGTTATTAACACAGAGTTCACAGTGTCTAAGATCATTATATTTGTAAAGCTGATTAGTGGAGTAGATCATGTCACTACTTGTTTAAACTTCAAGAGTTACTATATAGATAAGACTGAAAGGAGGCTCTTCCATTATATTAATGATCAATTTTATTTCTTAAGAGCCAAGGATGAAGCCAATGCATTGTTTGAACACAAAATTGTGGGAATTTTTAGAATTTTGTTTTGTTTTATTGCAGCTCATGTTGAAATTTCTGAAAGAACAGGAGATGCCTTTCATGCTCCAAGTAATGCACGAGTTTTCCCATTTTTGAATGCAAAACAGCTAAGAATATGTATGTGTCAGCCTGAGACAGATGGACTAGTTGAGGACATTAACAGTTAATGTATCATAAGCCTAATGAACTAAATACAATACTGTTTCCTTATCCTGTCTTTGCTGTTAAGGAACTAACCCTAGACTCAAATGAGTTCAAATCAAACTGCTATAAGGCAGACATCCCCCAAACTTGGTAAATATAAAAAAAATAAACATGTGAGGAGGAAAAATAAAATTCCACCATCCCCCACCCTCATGGTGTGATAGAGTGTTTTAGAGTCAAATCATTTTACAAACTTGCAAGACATGTTAGCAACTATAATATTTATAGTAAGATAACATATGGAGATAGCACAGGAGACACCATTGAGAGTAAATGACAAAAATGTTCTTCTCAACAAATTCAAGACAGCTAACAAAGTACTTGTACTAGTACCCAGAGATTGAAACCAGTTCTTTGGAAATTGGCACATAATGCTTGCGATTGTAGGAAAAAGTAAGAGAAGAGAACAACAAAAGTTATACCATATAAATATTCTGAAACCTTGCAGTGGAACTGATTATAAATCTTTTCCAGATGTCAATGCAAAACCAAATTTAACAGCATAATTTTATATCCCTACTATAACTCATGTTCAATAATTCATCTGTACAACATATTATTTTACCATGGATTTTTTTTTTAATAACAATAAGCAATATGCAGTGATTCCTCCTGTCTAAACACCTAGTCAGTCTTGTACAGGTAAATTAAATTATTACATCTGCCTTCCACTGTCACCTTATAAATCCTAAAGATGGTACATTTGCATAGGAATCAGTTCTCATAGATTATATTCTCTTGCAGGCTATTATTTGATATACTAAACATCTTGTCACTGGCAATTACATATTGTCTGCTTAGGAAATGTTTTCAGCCTTCTGAGCAGGACTCCATAATGCTCATTAATGTGTGCAGACATTAATGTCATACCATCCTGACTTTAACCTAATAGCTGTGACAGCATCTTATGTCAGACAGCAGATATCTTTTCATATTTAAGACATTTTAAGTTATATAATTCAATAAGAAGAAGAAGAAAAAACACGAGTCTAATTAAACATTGAAATGTACCAGCATTCCGAATTTTAGTAAACAGATACTAATGCCACTAAAGAAATTACAGCATAGTTACAATAAAAATAAAATATACAGTGTTGACACCTCAAGAAAAAGCATTTTACAGAGACTACATGTATCTGTAGCAAATGATGCCAAGTAATTAGTAATAATATTTCACTGACAGATAAAATAACCAGGCAGCTTGTCAAAATGCTATGTGCATAATATCACACAGTGACTTGTCTTTGCTAGTGTCAGACATGTCAAGAGAGGAGCTAAGTGTGATGCGCAGATAAAGGTTAAATAGCACAGACTGATGAGTGCAAAGACAATATGGTGTTGTCTTAAAACAGGTATAAAATAATGCACCGTTTACTTTTTCCTGTCAAATCCTGTGCCCTCCTTATTGTCCTGGCAGCAGTGCCCTATATAAGTGTGCATAGACAGCCTAATATTTTTCTAGTCTTGCTCACTTAACAAGGAGAAAGGGTACTTTAATACTGTGTTCTGACCTCTACAAAGAATGCAATGCTAGAATCTACTACACACAATCAATATTACTCCAAGAATTAGCTAATATAAACATCAAGAGGGCAGAACTACTACTTTCAGCTATGCATTGAAACCACATGCATGCTTTAGCACACTCTCTGTCTACAACTTAAAACTTTGATTGCATGAAGAAGTAGCGCAGGTGAATTAGGCCAAACTAGGCCCCACTTCTGTTCAGTACAAGTCTTTAACATTGTGCCTCCATGATGGGCATGCCAATAAAAGGAACCAATTGTAAATAGAATAATATGAACTAATGTATACAGTGGGCCTGCATTAAATGCATGAATGACAGAACTTCTTTTGTTACTCTTGTTAATGTTGCTTATGGTAAGTCTACATCTTGTATATTGTATTCCATCATTACTGTGCTTTTTTCTATATTTTGAATAACACCACCCCAGAACTTCAGTGAAAATAGGTCTTCCCCTTTGGACTATCCCATTTAGATAAAAAAATATATATATAATAACAGGTTTATGGAAGGCAGCAACAAAACGTGATATAATATCATATATTTTGTGGGATATGTTCCATAGCAGGATGACAAATTCAAATTCCACAGCTTAACATCATCTCCTTAATCTGGAAAGTGTTAGTCTCACATAGTATTGGGTGATGTGGCTGAAATTCTCAGTGGTCTTCTTTACCTACAAGCTTAGTTGAAACCTATAAATCTGTAAATATCATATAATGCAAGCCATCATGGAATGCATGCACATTTTAATAAAATAATGTCAACTGGTTCAGATTTGATAGAAATTGTAATGTAACAGAGGTCATTTTGATGCACTCAGAATAAGGCCATCACAGCAGAAATGTTTACTTTTTTGAAATCATAAGTGCAATAGAAATTAATATTGACTGAAAAAAAAAATCACAGGCAATTACACAGACTGTGTAAACCCAAAATAATAACAAAATACAAGCTGTAGATTCTTCTTT